>NW_028277171.1:7878787-8181818 GCF_051122295.1 Plectrocnemia conspersa
AATATACATTATCTCTTTAATGCATATTAGGTGTGAAAAGATAGTCCTTCTTTATCACTCGTCTGTTAATATTACACAAGATCAAACATATTTGAACTACTGTTCCGCAGAACATAGTTTGGGAAACGCTGCTCTAGACATTGACCTAAAAAATATTATGATTTTTTTCATATTTAAAAATGTTTATGAATGGAAAATAGCTGCAAACTAAATTTTATTTGCGTAGCATAGATGAGTGAAAAGCTTAATAAATATTTTAAGTATAATGCTATTGTTATGTCAGTAGACGACACGTTTCACAAGTAGGACTAGCATAGTTGTCCTTAAAGAAAAGGAAAATTAATTTAAAAATGTAGGAATGGTTCCTGCCTTACGACAATGCTAATGAGCTACCCTCAGAAATTCATACTGTATCTTAATTACACAATAAGTGTTTAGCGGACCTGATCCTGGACGATCAGCTTCAGAGAAATCAGGAGAAGTTGCGCTCCGGGATCCTTAACCACTTTAACTGCTTGATCAGACTTTCAAGCAGTTAAATATCCACTCCTGAGCTAAACAAGTCTTCGAAGAACTCTTTACTACTTGGTGAACCATTCAAAATATACGTTAAGTCATCTAGTAAATTATAAAGTAAAAAATTGCCCATGAAGGAGAAATATATTTGCCAACACTAAGTCTTGTGGATACTTTGAACTTCTTCGAGTGTCACAGTTCTAAGAAACGCCACGTGTGCAAATTTGAAGGTCATCACCGGAAACGAGCTGGGAATTGGCAAGCAAGGCCGACTTTAGCGACGGGAAGTAATCAGATTTGCCCGGATATTAGGCCCACTCGTCGTTTCCTCGCACATTTCCCCGAAGAGCTCGGATGTAAAGGATAATCGCGATGGAATTAAATGCGGGATCCTTAGGTTTTTTCTTCCTTTCTTCTTTGCTTAATTTTATCGCGCCGGCACTTATTAGCTCCTTTGACAAAAGCGCTAAGAATAAGCTTCAACTTGGTCGTATAGAACGAGATCTAGAAGCGCATAAATTAGTTTTCTAAATTATGAACTTTTTAGATGAGATATCGAATTTTAAATAAACATCCATTTAAATTTGTAAATAATCAGTTACTCCAAAACTAAACGATGTCTATATTGCTTGGTATGAGTAAATTAAAGACCCATCAGAACTTTTGGCGAACTTGGCATTACATTGTGAAAACTGTTCCGGCAGGAATTCGTGAAATGTTTCAGATTCAATTTTGTAGTGAAAAGCGGTGTTTTCATTGCGATAAATTAAACCACCACAATTCAAACGAAGAAAAATGTTTATTCATAAACATATCCTTAGATTTTTATTGGGTTTGTGAAAAAATATTTTATGTATGATACTTTATAGAGCTTTTAAGGTATCTTTATATATAATACTATGGGCTAAAATTATTTTAAAAATATATCGAGTGTGAAGCGAAGCGCATTTGCTACCTAAAAGTTTTAATGGCGATTTTCGATGGCAAAAATTGTTGTATAACTATGATCATAAAGAGTTCTTTGAAAGCTAGCAATAAAATATCTTTTGAATTATTTTAGTATAGAAATCATCATATTGCGGCTATTTATTTATCCCGAAATATTAGGATATAATAAATCATGTCAATAATTTTAAATTAGATAACTTACATTAGCAAGAATGTTATTTATTAGTATCTATATATAGCATATAATACACCTGCATAAACAAAATAGTATAAGTGACAGATACATACAATTTTTTATATATTATATATCAATTTAATCACTTTTAAAATGTTTCGGAAAATCAAATCTATTAAAATTGACCAAGAAATAGAAACTCCCATTAGGAATAAATTATAAAAAAATATTAGATATTAAAAATAGTGATGATTATAAATATTAACAAGATCATATTATAATCTTTTTTTGATAATGTATGTATATGGTAAAACTATTTATATGATAAAGTTATACACAAATTACATCTGAAAAGAGTTTAGTATAAATTTAATTGAAAAATTCGTTAGAAATATAAGTAAAATATTGTTTATAATAATTAAGAGAATATATTTTAACGTCAATATGTAAATATACAATAATATATATTCACAATTTATTAGATTTGCTTTTATTACATTTATTATTGACATTTACTCTTTATTTGATATACGCTAATTGCAGTTCTTAATATAACTATGATTCAAGGAATTTTTGTATTTGTTTTATTGTAGTAAAAAATACAAACATCCTTTTATTAAAAAATAATCCATCAATTAGTTGTGAAGTTTGAGCGACGAACTGCATTTTAATTTAAATTTTGGAGTGAACGTGTCTTATAAGTGAATGTATATACACCCATACCTCGCTTTACGGCCTAGATACGTTCCACGAAACATGGCCGCTAAGCGAAAAGCCGTATAACGAATCAATTATTCTAATACAAATTCATACAAATTCAATGGGATCGGTTCCAAATTTGGTAAATATGTAACATGGTTTATCATTTAAAATGCATTTTATCTTTTTATTTCATTTAAATCAAAAATACATACATAACAAGTACATACATTTGTACATAAAATAATAACAGACTCCAAAAACCAACAATAATCCATAAGCAAAAATGAAACAACTTCATGTTATTGTACATAAAATATGTGTATGTATACATACATTTTTTTTAAATGGCTTTAATCTGAAGACGATAAAGAAATGGTAACCTGCAGATCACTGTCATCATTTTTCGCTGGTAAGGATGGGCCTGGCTTAAAAAAATTGTCCAACGTTGTTTGTCTTGCCTTCTTGTCTATTTCGTTCTTTAGTGATTTATAACAGCTAATGGCAGAGTTAATTCCTCGAGAAACTTTAGCGCTACGTTCGACGTCAGGATCAAGGAGGATGTTTATTCCTTGTTCGAAATAGGAAAAAGCTTTCGACAATTTTTTTGATGTTAGCTGTTTGGATACAACAGGCTCTGTCTCTTCATCAAATACCGGTTCTGCTTGCAACTGAATGAGTTCCTCTTATGAAAGGGCTTCCCTACCAGCTTCAAGTAGATCAAGTACATCACGTTCGTTCAAACCTTCAAAGCCGAGATCATGTGCTAGAGCCAAAATTTTGCCTAATTTCAGGAAGGCAATTAACTTCTGCATCAGCACTTTTTAAACATTCTGGCCATATTTTTTTTTCAAACATGGCTCATTGTTGTTAATTTTAATTCCTTCCATGATTCACTGATGCTGTCAACAGCATACTTGATGTTATAGTATTTCCAATATGTTTTAATTGAAGATTTACCATCGGTTTCCCTTATAAGTTGTCGGAAAGTTCGGCGTAGGTAATATTCTTTAAAAGTGGCTATTGCACCATGATCCATTGGTTGGATCAGAGCTGTTGTATTTTTCGGAAGGTACTCAATCGTGACATCTTCAGATAGTTCGGATAAATTAGTAGGATGCCCTGGTGTATTATCCAAAATTAACAAAGCCTTGTTGCTTAAGTTATTGTCTCGCAAATATTTCTTCACTTCTGTACAAAAGTGATTTTTGAACCAATCCTCAAAAGTAGCTTTGGTCATCCAAGCTTTCTTGTTGGATCTTCATATGACAGGTTTTTGATTTTTATTTAGTCCTTTAATAGGCCTTGGATTTTCCGACAAATATATTAAAAGGGGTTTTAGCTTAAAATCACCCGCGGCATTTGCACCAAGTAGCAAAGTTAATCGTTCTTTAGACACCTTATAACCAGGCGCAGATTTTTCGATTTTTGAAATATACGTGCGATCAGGCATTCGCTTCCAATAAAGCCCTGTTTCGTCTACGTTAAGCACTTGTTCAGGTTTATAACCACCTCTTTCAATAATTCCCTTTAAAATATTGGGATATTCCTTAGATGCGGCCTTATCGGCGCTAGCTGCTTCACCTTTCATTTTTAAATTATGCAAATTAAATCTATTTTTAATTTTTTTTTAAAATCGACATCGAAAATTTTTTTTTGCCGTTATAGCGAAACATTTTAGGCCGTAAATCGAAAACGTGCCTTAATTGAAGAGGGCCGTTATAGCGAAATGCCGTATAAAGAGCGGCCGTATAGCGAGGTATGGGTGTATTAATTAAAGTTTCAGTGACTGCGTATTCGAATACATTTTTATCGGTAAGTGTATACTACTGGTGAAAATATATTTAAACAGATAGAGGCTAGTGAGATTATATGCTGCTTTAAAATGTCTGAAATGTTTAAAATGTTTAAAATATCGTGTTCACTAAAATAGTTTTACCTTACTCTTTGATCATTATCGGATATTAGTATAATTTTAAAGTTACGTAATTGATGCGTTAGGTGCAAGGCACATTATTAGTATGCTGTTACATAGAATATTTTTAACGTTTTCACTCAATTTCGCAACTGTAGTATGTAATTCGCAATATAAGCACTAACCAAATTTCGAAAGCTTATCCATAAACGTGTCGCTTCGGATTTATCGACGTAATAAACGTGATATAGCGAAAAATTCGATGATGGATTGACCCCGCCATGCCATAAGAATGGTTGGAAAGGTGTATATTTTTAAAACAAAAATGGCCGACACCAGAATAGTCAATCAATCAATTCTGAGGAGCCATTGTCCGTTAAAATGTCCCGCGGCAGTCGCGCTGCACTGTCAAGTTTCTATTAAACACGAACGACGAAAAGCTATTTATTTTCCGGTGGTAATGTGTATCGGGATGGAAAAATGGAATCCATATTCATTAGCGAGTTGCAACGAATGAATGGTAAAAAATATGTACGAATATTATACAGTGTATCATATTAACATACGAAATATCGCAAATTAAATTTTAAGCAGTGGCATTTCAAATAATTATATTTATTTAAATAAATTACTTTTAAAGGTCAAAATGTATTTTAAATTATCTGTATAAAATACCTATAATAATTTAATATAGTGATAGCAAATGCCAAAAACAGTGATACATAAAGATTTTACACAAATAGATTTAGGCATAAGAAAATAGAGTTTACTTGTGTATACCTAAGAGTGTAAAAAATATTAATTTGATATTTGCCTTTCTTAGACGCTGAGTACACAAATACACGTCATAGATTAAAGTTATCATAAAGTTTGCCAGACAACATATTCTCTTTTGTGTGAGTGACGTCTAAGGAAATGCCACTCGCATTGTTCCTTATGTAAATGTGTGTTAATTTAGGTTTGTGTGTATAATATAACATGAATTTCTACAAAACGTTTCACTCGAACGTCGTAATATTTGAACCATAACTCACCAAAACTTGTGAATTATTATTACTAAAAATAGAAATAATATTAACGAGGAGTCTAATTATTTAATACATTAATTAGATAAAAGAATTTAATAAGACCTCTTAACATATCAGGTTACTTTAATGCATATATAGATAGTGACCGGGAACCCGGCAGCAGTCGTCGATCGTGACGGCTTAGGTGTACGTCAAAAACAGATGTGGAGCAACAGGGTGTTTTAGCTATGGGTCGTTAATATGCTGGTGGATAATAGCCTATGCTCGACCCCAAGGAGCGGATGGGAACATCCGGAGTACCTTTATCCTAATGCGTCATGATGGTCAAAAATAATACAAAGTACAATAGACCCCCCAATAACACGGTAAATTGGGGACGTGCTATTTAAATGCGAGTCAAATGGATCGTAGATTAGTATTGCAAAAAATGTATGAGTATTTTCTAGTCCCCCAACTACACGCACCCAAATAGCACGTCTTTATTTGCACCGTGTTATTAGAGGTTAATATTCAATGTTAGTGTATTAGGGTACTGAATGGTAACAGCTAGTGCGGATGATCTGCTTCTAGCATAGATAACAATAATAACAGAGAACACGATCGACGGATCGATAAAGTGAAACGCGTTTCTTATAATGAACCCGTGACATTTTAATAAAGAACGTAGAAATATTCTTGAGATAAATGAAATCATTAAAATGACGTATTATAGATAAAGTACATTAGAAAGACCCGATTGCGTCCCTTATTCTTTACCATCGCGGCTAAAACGGCAGCGCCCCAAAACAGTTTCCCTTATACGCGCCAAACAGCTTCTCAACAACGTTTTCAATGATAGCTACTGTAACAGAGCTGTAACAATTTATGTGGTATGGTGCATATATTTTTTATATAAGTGCAACAATATAATTTTCAATATTTATTTATAATAAACTAGCTGCGGTACCTCACGCTAGTGAGGAACCGACAGTTAATAATAATAGATCTCTTTAGTGTTTGTGTAAATGTACTATATACATATATGAGTGCATAGTATATTCATGTATATGTAATAAATGGCAAATAAAACTATTTTGTATAAAGTCTATAAAACCACATTTATAAAACCTTAAATCCATTACTAAACACAAATTACATAAGTATCTAACAATATAATATGGTTTTATAAAACGATTACTTTAATATTATAATTGTGTACAAACATACAAATGATATATACAATACATGTTACGAGTTTATAACCATTTTATTTTTTGCAATTTGTTATTAGCTACAATTCTATAAAAAATAAAAATATAAAACAAAACGTTGAAAAAAACTAAATAGCTTTTTAGAATTTAAATTGGTTAAAAAATGATATTATAGATAAACTATTGTTTGATATGATACAATACAATAAATCTTTTAAAGCCTTATGATTCATTGTATGGATTTTAATTTGTATATATCGTAACAATATATAGGATTGTGCATAAAAATAGAATTAAAATTATTCTATTAATTAAAAATAAATTATATATATATAACATAAAATATATTAAGTCATATATACACCTGTTATGTATATACACTCTGTTGATTTTGAACTATTACGATTCCAGTTAATATACAACTAAGTGGCTTCTGGGTAATATAAATAATAAAATAATGAAAAACTTCATGGGTTCAAATGAAAAATGTTTTGGGTGTTTGTGATTGATATGCCAGTATAAAATAGAGTAAGTTTTTTAGGTATGCTAAATAAAAAACATATAAAATTCAATATTACATTACACGAGTAACCGAATTGCATATTTTAGTAGATGTTTTATTATAAAATAATTTCAATTTAATAAAAAATCAGTAATCCAATTTCAGCATTTAAACGATTAGCAAAATATTTAAATAATATTTCCAGAAGTGATTAAAACAGTTTTATGCCATAAATGAATTTTTCTTATAGTACAAATTCATTGAACTGGATACATTATTTTAACAAAGATTTTTTTTAATAAATCTCCCATGAATGTATCAAAAATGAGAATACTATGCCCATTGTCAGTGTGCATTCATTAAAAAATGCAATGCAATGTGAATAAGGATTTGACATCGAATCGGGGGAATTGCTTTTCTTTCAAAGTTTAACAATAATCGGTTGTTTATTATTTTTATATTGAAATAAAATATAGCAGCCCTTTATTTAAAACAATGATACACAAGGGATATTCGGAAAAGATTTCTACGCTTCAGTCGCAGCAAAATTGTGATTGGAGTATATGTATAACATGGTCGTGGCAATTTTTAATCATTGCTTACTATTGCTTATGGCAATTTGGTTAAGAACAGACAAAATGGTGTCTATAATTTATATTTGAAAAAGTGATGATCTCGTTGAAGAAATAAAAAAAAGTCATTGTCACTGATAAACTTATTTAAAAAGACAAATTATAAGCGATTAACTAATTGTGATATTTATAAATAATATTCAGATGTATTCTGAACTATTCTTTATAAAATATATAAGAATGCGAGCGCTGGGTGCCAAAAACAATGATATCTATGACATTTAATTCTATTGTGAAAAATGAAAGGCATTGGATGTTTTAAAAATATGTTTTACACTTTATTTCATGAATATCCTTCATATTAAGTTATATTATTTTGTGACAGAACCGCAATCACTAAATATTCATAAAATATTTATATGATTTTTAGCATTTAATAATTACTTATATAAAAGAAAATTTTAATAATTACTTATATAAAAGAAAACAAAAAGTTAAAATAAATAATGTATATTCTGAAGAGAAATTAGTGTCTTATGGAGTACCACAAGGGTCTAAATTGGGACCATTGTTATTTGTTTTGTATATTAATGATATAGTTAATAACGTGAAAAAATGTAAAATTCATCTATTTGCGGATGACACATTAATGTATTGCATAGGTGATAACATTAAACAAATTGTAAATAATTTAAATAATGAATTAAGTATATTAGAAATATGGTTAAAGAATAATGTACTTAAATTAAATGAGAATAAAACTAAATGTATGTTTATTAATTATAAAAATGTGTTAGATAATAGTACCAAAATAGTAATAAATAACTCTAGTATAGAAATAGTGGATAATATAAAATATTTAGGAGTAATTGTTGATACAAAATTAAATTTTAAAGAACATTGTAATTACATATTAAAAAAAATTAGTAGAAAAATAGGTTTATTATCTAGATTAAGAAATATATTAAGTATAAATACAAAAAAAATAATTTACAATAGTATAATATTGCCCCATTTTAATTATTGTGCAACACTATTAAATATGTTAAATAAATTAGATAAACAAATGTTGCAAAAATTACAAAATAGGGCAATGAGAGTAATCTTAAATAAAAATAGATTAACTAATTGTAAAAGTATGATTGATAGATTAGAATGGTTGAATGTTCAAGAAATATTGAGTATGAATGTTTTAGTATTTATATATAAGTTAGAAAATAATATGTTACCAGAATATTTTAATAAGTATTCAATAAGAAATAAAGATGTACATAAATATAATACTAGAAATAGAGAAAATTTAAAGAAAATTAAGTATAAGAAAACGAGTACGGCTAGGGGAATTATGTACGGAGGTTTTGATTTATATAATAGTCTTCCAAGAGAAATCCGAAACAGCAAAAATATAACGGGTTTCATAAATAGAATAAAAAAACACCTTCGTACATATAGAAATAAATTATAATATTAAGACTTTATTATTGTATATTTTTATTTTTTATTTCTGTTATGTATTTTTTATATATTTTTATATATGTTTACTAAATTTGTTAGATGTAAAGATTAGCTATTAAGCTAAATAAATTAATAAAATAAAATAATAAATAATAATTTCAAATTTATCAAATGCTCCTCCTGTGTTGCATTCATATGAAATGACTATTAGACGGTCATTTAACGACCGATAAAAAATAGTAACGTTCCGGAGTGTAGCGCCATTTTCGCGTTTAAATGTCACAATAAAATTTTCACTTTAGAGCTCGTTTGGAATCACTGTGTAAGAGATTCAAGCTTTTGGCACCATTGATATGTTTAGATATTCGGCTAGTAATAAACTGAGGTGTTTGATGGTCTCCGAAGGCTTCAAAGCTCCGGCAACGGTCTGATCTCTGGAGAACGTCCACAATAAACAGCGAAGTATCTAGAGTAGATTAAAATGACTCGTCTGTCGGGAATCATAAATCCAATGCTATGCTTCGCTTAACGTTGTATTTATTTCGTTGCCGGGTTTTGGGAATGATTTTAGCTTAATTGAAAGATCGGACGCAAAGGGTTGTATAAAAGTGTTTTACGAGACATGTTGTTAATCACATTTATATGAAAGGATATCATAAAAATATTGTATAATATAATATTTTTATATAACAGAAATTATTGGTTAGATTTTGATACAAACTTTTTTTTATAAATATTATATATAAAGAAATACAATATAATAGTTTAAAAATTCAACTGAAAAAAATGCTGGTAAAGTAAGTAGTGCTACAACCATTACTAACTTTACTTTTATATGAAACATGTTCATTAAAAAAAAATAAAGTTGTATGCTGTATTCAAACTTCCAATATAAAACACGTACTTCATGACAGAATATTTGTTTAATATCTACAGCATAAGACGAGATATAATATGATAAGATTTGCGTCTTCGATACGCCACATATAATGTGATATAACCAAATACGTTTTTTTTTTATGTCATGTATTATTGATTACATTGCATACAAGATATCATCATTATTAGGACGATACACATACATTAACAAATATTTGTTTTAAATAATCGTCCTATTGCGCTCAATAAAACACATCACGCAACAACCATTTGTACTAAAGAAAAAGACTGTTTTTTGACCATTCTGAATGGATAATTATGCTCATTTGGTACCCTAGAGTTCGGCAATTAATTTCGTCGTACGTCTCGTACTTAATTGATCTTGACTCGTATGTGCGTGCGGTCATTATGTCGGAAGTATATGGGGCGGGTCGGCTAATGAGAATGCGTCAAGTGGAAGAGGACAAATAAAGAAAGCCACGGGCAAAGGAGAAAAATCATAAAGCAATTCAACCCCACGATCCCCATCAAATGCAGACATTTACGTACTTACTTACTCTACATAAACTTCACCCTGATACTTTCTAAATTATATATCTCTATCCCTTTAATAATATTGATTTTTAATTTCTTGAAAATGATTAAAAATGTTTTACTACCGTAAATACATTTATTTACATAAGCAATTTTTTGCCAAATAATAATTATAGCTATGTGAAGATTATTTTTTATACTTTGTACTTAAATAGGTTAGCCTATATATATATATATAAACATAACGTAACTCAATGGTGAGCTCAAATATTTGTTTTATATATAGCTTACATAAAACATGTACTATTTAGAAAAGGATATCAAATGACTCGATTATGAGCTCAGTCGCTTGGTAGATATTTAGGATATTAAAATTAAATTTAAATAATGTGATCCTTATAGTGCTCTTACGCTATAAGTTATATGTTTTTGTCAGCGCAATAGAAGCACTATAGAAATGTACTTTGGCAAAGTGGAACTGAACGAAGGATACAGTCGGTGTCAATACAAATAAATTTAATACCGATATAAAGTCGAACGGTCGGTGAAATATGCTTATAGATAGTCACTAGATATTTAGTAGACAATATCAAATACGCACCAAATTATTGCATTAGTTAAACGAAGGACCTCCTCTAAAATTCATATGTTAAAAAAAATGTGTCAAAAATTCATATGTTAAAAAAAATGTAAACAAGTTTAACAATAATTATAATTTATATTAACGTTAGTGAGGGTACTATAAAATAAACAAGAGCTTTCACATAGCAATTTTTACTACTTTTGGAGATTTGAAGTTAGCAATTTAAATCTTGCAATTTATTTGCATGCTTATACTATACATATCGTTGTATAGAAAGATTATTTATTTCTTGATATATTTTTCTGTGCTTGCTGCAGTTTATTACTCGCTGTTTTTATGCCACGTTTCTTCAAACATCTGCGCTTTGTCACCAACAACCATGTCCATCGCTCATCTCTTTATTTCTGACTGGGTTGTTTTTCATCTTTAAATGTATTTATAATACGTGTTTTAAGCTTGTATATGTAAATGTGCGTGGTTTTAAAAAAAATAGGAAACGCAGGTATTCCATTTTTACGCTCAATAATTTCCTCGCTTACTTCATTCGACGCGTTAAAATCGAATCGCGAAGATATCATCACTCATTTTCTGCGTCACCGTTATTTCGATCGGCTAATGTCGTCTTCGTTTACATCGCGTAAAACGCGTACGTATCTCGGCGCGAATCTAATCTCTGCCATCTTGAGGGAAACGTTTTTCCGCTCGTTTCCCGTTTCGGCGGGTAAATACGCGAAAGTCCCAGGGAGTAAATTGCTTTCATCCCGAAATTACCGAAGCGGGGTCTGTGACGTCACGGACGCATTTGTGTCCTCTTGTCTTCCTGTCCCATTCGTTAGAAGGCCTTGCAGCCGCTTCAAGTGAGCTGGTTCTACGAAGAGGAAATGAAACGGCTCTTGTAGGAAAATAAACGTTTTTTACGGCTTCGTAAAATGAGGCGTTCAGAATATTAGCGGCGAACTCGACAAGTGCACCTGCCGAGTTAATCGTCTTAAAATTTCATTGTGTTTAATAATGTATATGTATTTTTAAATCTTTATATTTAACATTACGGAATTAGTCAAATAGATAGATACAGCGTAGAGATAAATAAATATTATGCAGATTGGCCAGCGAAATATTGGAATTTACATGATAAAAGTCTGGCGTTAAAACATTAATAATAATCAAATTACGTTTTACAAAATTTCTTATCATGTCTATATATACTATACATATGTATGTATGTTATTCCACTTATTTGTATATTTGCCAAAACATTTCATACAAATTTTGCTTATGCATTTATTTTAATTATTTATTCAGTGAAAAATACTGAAAACATAATCTAAAGCGACACGCGATGATATGCTATAAAATCATAATTTATTAAATCATCATATTACTGATGAAACATGAGATAATTTTCATTGTATTTATATGACATGTATTGTCCAAATTGAAATGTATGATTCTAAAAATTTGATCATATAATGTACATATATTTTAAATTAAGGCATAATAAACTTTATCAAAAGCCTTTTCAAATTCAATATAAATGATCTTGTTGATTTCCTTTATTGACATTTTTATCACAAATTTGAAAAAACAGAGCAGAATCTTTGCTAGATGAATATATTTATATAGTTATGAAGAATCGAACAATACAGCTTAAATAATAAATATATGATTAGACAAACTCAATAATAATAGCAAATGTTTAAAAACTTCAATCATTTTAATAATTCTTGCTACACAAAAAATATTACCACAATAAATTACTTTAAACAGGAATCATATTGATTAAAAAAATAAATAAACGCCAACAAAATTTTGGCCTTAAATAAGAAGATAAATTGTAAAACAAAAAGGTGGAAATTGAGCTATAGGTAATGCAGCGGTACATTAAAGAAAAAATGACTTTGATCTGCTTTGAGATTTAAGAAATAATACAAAACTACCCATACATCACATCTTATTCGACGGTGTATCAAACTGTACTTTTTTTTTAAGAAACATTCATCGCATCTCTTAATCTTGATGAATATATATTTGATTGCTTACTGAATTTAAAAAGGCCTGAAATCTGTTTATAACCGACTCTTTAATGAATATAGCATTATATGCCTCACAACACATAGCAGGGAAGTCAACAACATTGTCACGAATTTCGAGGTTAATTATCAATAATTTCTCTTCTTAATATTTTTTAATGCATTGAAACTTTAACATGAAATGTATAGTAATATACAATTTAATATTACTACCCCAATATTTAAAAAATGGATTTGTGTTAGTTCCTCACGATTTGATTGCTAAATGTATTTTTTTTCTATCGACTTTCTATACTACAAATAACATACTAATACATATTTAATAAACGTATATAATTAACTATTTTGGACATCTCGTATTATTATAGTATTAAATTTTATATTACATATACTATGTCAGAGGTTCATAATTAGCGTTTCTATGTTAAATTTAGGCTCCTTATAATCTATTTTGGGTGCAAAGGTACAAAATTATTTATTGGTACACTAATTAAAAATTACGAATAGTACATACATAGATTTTCAGTAGTTGCTTCAAGCATGAAAATATATTGTTAAAATAAAGTCATGGACTAGCATCATTTGCTTGTACATACTGAAATTAGATATCTGTCAGGTGGCAGAATTCTTGACAGATTGTTTGAGATACAAAAAGGGGCCCATATTTTTTTCACGCACCGAAAAATTTACATTAGCAATTCGCTTTTAAAACGTTTTGTGGTTGAGTCAAATTGCCTATCTGACAAATATATTCACAACATTAAATTATTTTTTTATTGCCCTTCAGAAAAAAAAATAAAATTTTTTTACATGATTTAATACTAAATATAAATACATTAAATGGTAAATTTTGATAAATTTACAACTAAAACTAAATCTGAAAATTTGAATTCATCTAAAACTATTAACTTTGGCAATAAATTTACACTTAAGGATGAAAATAATCTATTTTAAATAATTTTAATAGTACAAATATGTTACTATTTTATGATTAAAAATCTTATATTTATTCCAAAGGGCCACTTATTGTTAGCTGATGTTATTATACCAAATATAATTTTTGTGTAAAATCTGGGTTTTTTTATATATAATGCGACAAAAACATAAAAATAAGTTGGATGTGAAAAAAAATTAAAAGAATAGCAACAGCAATACCAAATTGTGAGTTTTTGATAATTGATTGAATTTATTATATAATACACAAATTTAAATTTTGTAGGTTTGCTCTACGTTTCTACCCTTAAATTGAAAAGCTATGTTTTATACTATTGATTTATTGCAAGACATATTTTATAATGAATAGATTGTGTTGTTTTCAAACTTTATAAAGTAATTTACCAAGTTCAAGGACTCTCCAAATACTTTTTACTTCTTTAACACATTTTGAGTGGCGAAACTCTCAGAAGTGTTGAGCAAAGACCCTTGGGTTTGTTCTCAAAAATATAGCGAAAAATATTACAAACACGTCTCGTTTAGCGATAAATAATTAACAAGTTCCTTGGCAAAAAATAACTAATGATAAACGAGCGCTACATTCAATGTTACATCGCTAACGAGATACTGGCTTGATTAATCGATCTTTGTAGTGTTAACTAAGTCATTTATATACATATACGAGTGTTTTTCATCATCTTTTATATCACAACTTCTCGCCTTTTTCATATCCTCGGAGCCTCGTTAATTTATCTGCTAGCTAAAGTAATGGATGCGAGCGCGTCAAATTTTACTTATTAGTTACCCCCTGTGAATAGTAGACGAAAAGAATGTGTTTAAATCTAAAAGGTCACCCTGTCGTTGTCATGTGATGACAACGACACTATAAAAATAAAATATTGATTAAATCTGATCAACAATACCTATATCGATCACACGTGTTCTAAACAAATCCAGATAAAATAATACAGGTGACTTGTTTTGCTTTACATTACATTGTATGTATATATATTTATTATTGTTTCTATCTATTTTATACTTATACTGTATATTAAATTCTACACGTGTCGTCGGTTCTATCTGATATGTGTTTGTTCACAATATTATATTTATATAAGACTGCAACGTTTCGCGAGTCACGTATGAGTGTAAAATAATATTTGTCAAGTATGGTACATTTTATAGTATATGTTTTATTTTACATCTGTCTTTCCGTATAGCATGAAATAAACAATTGATTAACGGCTTGTAAAAATAGTGTCATATTAATACAAAGACACTAGCCTAAGCAAATATATAGAAATATATTGTTGTTAAATATTATTTTTATATGCCATAAGTATCCTAAATTTAACCTACAATCTATTCAAATTGTAAATTGGTAAAAATAAATCTGACAATAACAAGCCAATTTTGTTTGAATCAAATTAATATTTTACGTTATAGACCTTAAAAATAGTATATCTGTGCATTTCAATGTAAGTTATAAAGCTGTGCGTATTTTCTAATCGAAAATTGAAGAAAGCCAAAGAAAATTTAATCAAAGAACAAATACTTTTTCTTTAACTGGTATATTCCGACCGCAAGCAAAGGTCAGAAAACTCGTTCGCGAAAATTCATCAAAGGTTCGAGCGGATTTATCTGTTTACATTTCGCAAACCTCACAGTGTGAAAAACAATACGGAAGGATTCTTTTCAACTCTTACCCTAATAGATACAATTAAATAAGAAACCTGTATTAATACGACATTATTATTATTAGAATGATATTATCAGAATATGTAAAAAAATTGAACATAATATAAACGTAAAGTACATACAAATAGTAAAAATTTTGCGAAATTTTTTTATATATTATTTATGAAAAGCTTAGTATAAAAACAATAATATACTGCCTAATTATTTATTTAATTTTACTTAGATTTTATAAATTATAACGTTAAATATTTTATTTTAGTACATCTTATGAATTACTTTATACCATTTATTATAGTCACATATAATAAGCTTTAGCGCGGTTTTTGTCCCTCAAACTCGATATTCATACGAGAGAATAGAAAAATCCAATATGATGAAATTTAATATAAAATCGTGTCTCTCGCGTGACTTTGAGTTCACGACCTTTTGAAAGGTAAAGAATGAATGTTGCCATTAATCACAACATTTTTTTAACTTTTAAAGTCTTCATAAACTTCAAGATTATTGCTCCTCTAACTGTCTATAGAAAACCTAATAGTAAATTATACTATACTGCGCTTAAGAAAATGTTCCAGTAATTTGGTGAATTATTAAAAAAATATTAAGTTAAGGTTTTGGTTTGTATTTAACTTTTCTTTGATTAGAAAGTATAACACAATTTTTACCTCAATAATAAGGGAACTTAATTTATGTGTAAAATTACATGCTAATTTAAGTTTTATAAGAACGAATTTTTAAAATTTTCTGCAAACTTAGAAAATCATTTAAATTATTTTTTAATACATTTTTTAATTGATAGTGTATTCTTAACTAATATAAAGTTAAACTTTAGGCTATAAATTACAAGTATATAAATTTTGAAAAAATAAAAGATTAAAAGTGAAGTATGAAAATCACTACAAAAATATGTTCTTGCATTAGAGTGCTAGCATGTGTATTTATTATGTTATAGTCGTATTTATATTGTTTACGTTTAATAAAAACGTATGCAGTATTACAGTGAAATAAATTAATAATACGTTTATCGGGACAATCCGTTATCGCTGCGACGAATTAAGCCGAAAGGAGTTACTAAAAGCTTATACAACTATTTTTCATTGGCTTTATACAAACGATTTGCATCTGATCAGACATAATAAAAATTATCCAAATAGTTCAAATAATCTGCAACAAAAAAGTGCCTAAATGTATCTCTAGATATTTAGTCACAAATCTAGTTTTGCAATTTTTTTATTGAGATTGGCTAGAGAATAGAGAGAGGCGTTAGACTTTCTACATTTATAATGGATATATATTATCTTTTGTCAATTTAGTCAGAATAACGACTTCGCTTCTAACTTAGAACAACTAGAATTTAGAAAAAGCCAAAGCGAGCCGTAAAAGTCCGACAAAGTCAAGCCGAATGAAAAGAGTTACACTCGATCTTTGACACGAATTGAAGCTTACGTGACGTAGCTATGTCAGATAATTTCATCTTTGTTGTAAAAAAATGATATGAAGTTTAATTATAGTGAAATAAATATAAATAATAAAATATGTTTTCTTCTTTCTTAGCCCGATGGAGAATTCTACCCACCGTACAGGAGACCACCGACTCCTGGCCCTCCCCCTGCCTACGACTCTGTGGTTAGCTCCTCGGACAAGCTGAGGAAATTTGGCATTGACGACGATACCCTCGACGAAAAATTCGAAGGTTTAGCTCTCGAAGGATCGATGGGACCCGAGGAGTTAAGGGGGATAGTCATATCGCGCGCCAGCCCCAAGAGATTCGACTTGGACAAATACAAAGAGAACGTGTTGCTATCGAACAACGAATGTAATATTAGCAACGTTAAGAAAAGAAAATATGACGATGGCGATCAAAAAGGTGTGATAGAGGATGAGACAAAATGTTTGGGGAATGATGCGGAAACTCTACAAGTAAGTTACTTTATACAATTTAACGATTGTGTAAATAAAAATAATTTTATATATAATTGAAAAATTTAACTTTTAAAAACCGGTAGTTTTAATTTATATAAAAATATAACTCATAACTAATACAAACTATATTTAAATGCACATTGACAACGATATTCTATTACACTTTTATCCTATCTTTCTTAAGCTTATCTTACATATTTCTTTAAAGCATCTCATATTATTTGATTTGCTCTTAAAGTCCATTAGCATAGTACTTTAAATGTATCATTTGACTTCAGCATTCTATTAAATAAAAGCCATTACCTTTCGTGCAGAAAAAATATTTTACTTTTTCGAGTGGCAATTATCGTTCACATTGTTTTTCTATGTGTTACAGATAGACGCATACAATCAGTAGTATCTATAAAATGTATTTAAAAATTTAAATTTGATTGATTTTGTCACGATCTAATATTATATATTAACTAATGCGAGTTTCTCCTACCTAATTATCTTGTAAGAAAAATAAATGTCAATCTACTATATTTTTTACTTTAAACAGCTATCCTTCAAATTTATATGGTTCAAAAGTGACAAGTTGTAAAACATTCATGAAGCTAACTATTTTCTAAATATAAAAGATCACCTTTAAATTATACTGCCTAGTTTTTTAATGAAAGAACACATTCATTATTTCGTTAAAATAAAGATTTTTGTGTAATAAAATATGACAGAATATTTTAAAACTACACTAAGATATCTTTGTTCCAACAACGTGTTATTTTATATTTTTCTTTAAAATAGCATTTTCAGTAATAAAATTTTCTACTTAACCCTAGACCAATTTTGTTTTGTCTTCGGTCGTGTAACAACCCTAAATAACAAAAAAAATCAATGACTTACAAGTTATATGAATTTAAAAAGGGAAGTATCGTAACTACAGTGACTAAGGACGTACGTTAATATGTGGTAAACTTTGAAAATAAGCCCTGTTAGAAGTCACATCAAAGTTAAAGCTCCTTAACTGGCCTCAAGAGAATTTACAGAAAGTTTGACAATTTATGAATCAAACGTTCATAACATAGATACATACATTTTGAGAAAGCATTCAATCGCGTGAAACATTATCATCTTATGTACAAGGAGATGTAAGACTTCTAAAAAAATATATTGGAATCAATCAGCATTAATAAGCATTAAGCGAGAGTAAATCAGAAATATTTTTAAATTTAGTAGAATCAGACAGAGATGTGTTCTTTCTCCTACTTATTTTTAATTTATATTATCTGTTTCAGTATTATATTTTATTTTTACTGAAGTTTGACAGTAGATAGATGCATTTGTGCAATTTTAATATATTTCGATAAACTGTGCGTATAATGTAATTAAATCATACGTACAACATGTTTTTGTGTAAGGTTTTTTTTTTCAAAAAAATCATGTCATATGAAAATTATGTTATTTTTAAAATAATAAAATTATATAGATATATATTTTTAATACGTATGCAGTAACTGAGGATATCGTACAAAAGGCCACTTATGCTTAAGTTTGTGGCGAATAAAAAAACTTTTGTTAGAGTTTCATTTGAATAGACACTCAATATACAGGGGAAAATTCTAACTTAATTTTCTTATTATAAGTATATTTACTTATAATTTATTTGTGTTGCAGGAAGATCAACTGAGAGAACTCCACAATAGAAAGGGCATATTAAAAATCCGTTCCGACTCCAACGAGGAAAGTTTAACGGAAGAAGAAAAAATATCGCAGAAAGCTCGCGGAAAAGTCGAATCGGACGAAGCTTTGCCGTCTTATGAAGTTGCGATTTGCAACGAACTAGGCAAAATTAAATAATTAGCTAGATTAAAGTGTATGAATGTAACACAAAACACCAAATAAATGTATAAGCATTATAGCATAATTATTATTATTCGTTATAGCGTATATGTGTAATGTTATTTATTCTAAAATTGATAGAGCGTAAGGGTAAATTGTTTTAATTATCATTACATTATAAATTAATAAATAAATATATGTTTAGAAATCGTTTTTATACGACACTTGCAATTCTAAATTACCATTTACGCAATAAAGGAATTGATGGTGGAGATGATTAACGTTAAAAAGCACTCACAGATATGCATAGAAATAATTATACTTGTGGTTAGATTTGCGTATTGTTATAATTAATAGAACAGATACAAAAATTAATGTGTTATTGATTCATTTAAAAAGCACAATTTAAGATGCAATATAATTGCACAACACGTTATGAACAATAAAATAATATTTCAATGTTTAAACTGAGTTTTATTTTTGACTTAATTTAATAAGACACGATAGAAATATGTAAAGAAATAGCCCAACACCTATTCATTAAAATCTACAATAAATATCGAGAATTTAGAAAAATGAAAAATGATTTAAAAAATTTTTATGTCACAGTACACATCTATTTATATAAAATAAAAAATAAAAACCATTACTTACAGTCAAAGCGTTTTCTGATTTAATCTGAAATTAAAACAAAAATATTATTTACTTTGAAACTCAATAAATAAATTATAGAGACACAGTTTCAGAAACGCGCTCGTCTTTCAAAACACTCATATATTAAAGTATTTTTCCATAATAAAAATGGAAACATGTTTGTTTATTCTAAAACATAAAATATTAATATAAAAATAATTAATATAAAATACACATACATTTAATGTCTATCATTGCTGTCAATGATCACTGATATCTCAATAAAAAAATCATAAAAATTTAACTATACTCTATTTGCGTTAACACAGTCAGTTCAAGAGCTACCCATTTTATCATTATTCATAACTGAGAAATAGACCGTTTATTTTCTCCTGTATTTATAATCTCAATAAAATATTTTTAGCTTACGTATTATTGTATAATACATATATGCATATATCATTTAAGTGAATGAAAACCATGGTAAAGTATATCAGATATACGCAGAAATAATTAAATAAAAAATCGAGGTCATAATTTATAAATATTTAATTAAACTTATACCCAAGCATAAGTTTTGAGCTCAGATTTAATATAAGAGATAAAAAACAAATCTGACATCAGCAAATACCATGGTGGTATTTTATCAACGCTTCACCTCGAACGACAAACTTATCGTGCTTTGATTATAATCTGCGGTATTATACATGGAGCAAAACACCGCAAATTCACCGAGAACATCACCACGCTCTTGCGGAATTTTCACACATACATACTCATACAATACCATCTAAATACATGACAACACAAAATTTTGCAAAATTTTACCATACATGTGACAATCTTGGTTCGAACCGCATGCAAAAACAAACCCTTCCAAGCTGAGAAATTCTCAACGATCCTAGCATAAATGCAAGCCAACGCTATCCTCACGGATAGAAAATTTATGTGGCTTTTCAATTAAAATTAAAAGAAAAATAACCTTCAATTATAACCTCCATCGATCGTTTACTAACAAAGGTGTGTGCATATAATGGGTTATGCAAGACCGTAATTAGTTTATGTAACACGATATTTAACCCGATTGACGTAGAATTTCACATAATTTGATAGACGGCATCAATAGCTATACTAACATCCATTGATTGGCTTATCCTTGATAACTATTTGTTTAGTGGTTTCAAATTTATTTTTTTGACCAATTATTTTGCCGTGTATTTGGATAGCTCCAATTGAGAATTGAGACAACCTACCGACAATCAAACGACGAAATTCAGAATTGAATTTCAAAATTTTAAAAACGTGTATTTGAAGTACCGAAACAATTATAAAATGTAATACGAAAGCACTTATTAAAAAAATATGTTGTATAAGAGTTGAACATTTTTTATTGGAGATCTTGAAAAGGATCTCACTGCATCTATTAAATTATATATTTATATTATTATTATTTTTTTTTATTACAAAAGATTCACTGTAAGCAATACATCATTTTAAATATTACTAATATTATTATTCTATACTAGTCTCTATGATCCATGATGTGAATGATTTTTTAAAAGATTGTTGTTGACAAGGGTCGATTGGCTGATGCGAAGAAGGCAAAAATAAAATATTTAAAATACGTATAAACAAACATACAAACTGGAATGTGTGTATGCATAAAAAATAGAATGAAAAACTTTTTATTAACTTCTGAGGCGTCAAAGCAAACGAAAAATTATGGTTTTCGTTTAATGCTAACTTTTCGTATCTCAATTTCATTTGGTGCGTAAATCGAAATTGAGTTACGTAGTGCAAACATTGCCATTTATTTGCTACTTTTATTATTTGCTATAGATAATAAAAATCGTAAATAAAAGAGTACAATTGCAAAGATCATCATTGGACGCAAATTTAGCATGAATACCCCCGTTTATTTGTGTATGGAATTATCCCATTTCATATGTTTACGTTTCGTCCCCGAAATTCTCGTGACGAGTCAAGGATAGGTTAATTTAGCTTCAGCCCTTGACAGAAATACAATCTCTAATTTAGTATCGTATATTTTTTATACCTTCAGAGACGTAATAACGTCGTTGACCTAAAAATATAATTTATTTTTACCATTTACCAAAGGACTGGAATAATTTCTTACGTATAAAAATAATTTACATGGAAAACAAGATACATTAAAAATAAACAACTTTTGAAATGCCATATTTGTTTATTATTTATGAATATATTTATGATACAAACTTTTATTTTGTAACCATTAAACAATATACTCTTATCTGTTTACCATAAATTATCGTAAATATTCGATAGCAAGAATAAGTAGGGCTCTTTACTTTTTTGTTAGTAAAATCGCTACTTTAAAACCTATAAATTATGTAAAAAATCAGGCTGTATAATCTTTCTCTGATAAAAATAGTAACACTAGTTCAAATATTAGAGGTCGCAGGCCAAAGTGGCCTTGATATGCAGCAATTAATGATAACTTTACTGATTGAGGGTTAGTATAAGCCTGGGCCAGGCTTAGAAAATATATGGCACACGTGGCATGGCCCTTCTAGATATAGAATAAGCCTTCGAAACTGTCTGGCACAATGGATTGATAAATACGCTTATCAGTGCTAAAGTTTCTGCATAATTTATGATTATCTTCACGACAACTCAGTCCCGGGAAAAGTACCAATTGGAGTGCCACAGGGCTGCATTCTCGGGCCTCATTTTTTCCCTATGTATCCATGATGTACTATCAACTACTTACTCATCAAGCAGGAAAATAATCGCCAAAAAACTCGAAAGCGGATTGCGGCATATGACAAATGTATCTCCTGTATGGTCCAGCATATCCTATAGCTCCTTCCGAAAAATAGGTATTTTGCAAAACAAGTGTTTAAGAATCGCCCTAAATGCCCACCCAAGAACTAATGTAAAAGCACTTCATTCGCGAAGTCGAAGCTTAGAAACAATAAAAGACTTTTGCCATATACAGGCACTTAACTTCTACAAAAGTTTAAAAAGCAGAAAGATCAAAAGCACCTATCTCCCTTATCTTGGCAAATACACCCTTAATACCTTACCGTTTAGGTATAAGCATAAGCTACCCAAACATATAATCAGAAACGAACCGTTCGAGAAGTTTAATGATCTGCATTTGGGTGCTTACTGCTGTGACACCCCGGAGAAAGTGAGGGAGTCGAATGTTCGGTTTAAAATCCGGACAAGTCATTTGTCGCTAGCTAGCCAAAAATGCCATGCAAACCTTTATGCGAGTACATCCATATTATTCAAAAAATCTATAAATTAAAAATAACAAATCACGAAAGAGATTTTTGTCAACTTTTCCTCTATAAATAATTAACATAATAATCAAGACTAAGATAATAATTTAAAAAAATATTTTTGGTATTTTTTAATTGTAAAATGTTTTTAGTATTTTTTCTTAAATTATAACCACCAATGTTTTATTTTATATTTTTATTTTTTATCAAATTGTGGACATGAAAGTGGCTATAAACCAGTAAATTTTACGATTTATTTAATTTGTATGTTTGTAAAATTATTTATATTATTGAAATTAGCGTATATATAAAAAAACTTTCACTGAAACTTCCCACTTTAGTGTAACTCCCGATTTAAAACAAAAGTAAAGAAAAAAAATCGAACTCGCCACTTCGATTTGATCTGATTTGGTCCGGCTAAGTAGTTACTTTATACCACCAAGAGTTTAATACGTCAATAACGAGTCGTCATGTATATATTTCCTAATTTTAATTAATTACAAAAAATTACAACCGGAATATCAACAGCTGTAACTCAAAAATATTATATAAACTTAACTTTAGAATTAATTGACAAATTATTGCTATAATAATGGCTTCACTCAATAGGTGTCTCTATAGCATTTATTTTTTATGATTCGATTCTGATTATAAAGAATTTCTAACTTGCCACCTTACGCTTGTGTATGAAGTATATGTATTCAAATAAACCTCAATCACTTTCAAATGAGACGGAAAATTGCAACGCTTATACAAAAGCGATTAACAACGTGAAAATAAAAAAGATCTTTCAAATTGCAATTTTGCTCTCAGACGAATTACGCTGATGAGTTCTAAAAGAAAAAGCGTCAAGATTTCCCTGTTGAATCACAAAGAAAATTGCCGGTTAAGTTTATAATTAAACCGTGCTTAATCCCTTCAGCGCTTGGCACTTATATTATATAAAGATTGAGTACATTATATTACCACCTATTATTATTACTAGTATTTATAATTGAAATTTATTAAAATAGCCGATACTATTTAAAATTGCTAATTTTAAAACAATACAGTGTAACCCAATTCCGGATGCATTCATCGGGGGCGAGGTTAGAGGGTGCACACCCCTCTGACGTCATGAGAAGTTGTTCTATGACGTCATAGAGTGAAGACACAGCTGATGGGGATGATCTATGCATAGCCGTTGAACTTTCATTTATTTATTTTTTAATAAATAAAAAAATATATTAATTTAAAACGTATTTTAAAATAAATATATATTAATTAATAATATGCAAATAAATAAAATACAATGTATTTTAAAATATTGTTTTTATTTAATTAAAATAATATATTATTGGAACGGTAGGTGTCTCTGAACAAGATATTTGCTTTCACACGTAAAACAGAAAATTGTAAATTGGTTTGAAGCTCGGCTAAGTTACTTATTATATTATATTAAAATAATATATTTCTGATGATTCAATAGATGTCATGAATTTAAAAACCTAAGGTATATTCTATTTTACTAATGAAATATATTTTTTATATGAATTATGGTAATTTAGGTTATACGAAATACAAAGAAGAAGAGTTTTAGTGAACATTTAGCAATTTTTAAACGTATAAAAAACTTATTTGAAAGTTAATTATTCTCTACATTTTTAATGCGCAATCACGGCCAACTTTTGACAGGCAACATTGCCTCAGGAGAAAATTACCCCAAAACTCTTACCCCTTAACAGTTCTCCGGTTAAATTTCATCTTTTAAACGTTATTCTCTCGAGTTAATGAGTCGAAAGTCAAGTTAACTTGGGAGAAACTTTAATAGGGCTTCTTTCGTTATATTTAGTATTAAAACAATAATTCGAAATAGATAAAGATACGTGCAAATTAATTTAGAATCTTATCTAAGATAACCATATAATGCACACAAATGCACATGTTTTTCAAGAAGTTCTGCAATAAAAATCGTGTTACTAAATAAACATGCAATGCACACAACAATTAAATGTTATTCTTTTATGTTAACGTGTTTTCGAATAATCTGTGGAAATTCATATTAAATCATATTTTCTAAGAAAGCAATGTGTAAAATACTATTTAGAGCACACAATTGATATTACCTAGTATTAAAATCATTTTTATTATTTAAATATTTTAAATCTCATATAATAACTATCTCATAATAACTAATTCTGATCTCCAGACACTTTAAAATGGTCCATATGGTATTAGAACTTAAGTATTTCAGACATTAGTCACCGATTTTAGCATTGGCCTATCGTACTTTTAAGCTGAATTTATTTTAATTCATTTCAAATTTCTCATAATTTAAATAAATACGTGCCGATCGTCTATTTGGGCTGATTAGGACTACTCGAAAATTCACTTCTAATACAAATACAAAATACAAACGAAGGCGATTCCAATACAAAAACTATCAATATAAATTCAAGTAAGTGATATTTTTTTTAGTGTTTTCATTTCATTCATATTCATAGTATTTCATTAAATGACATGCATTTTCTGTCCAAATTCAAGGGAGGTAATATGCCCTTCTCCGCCCCTCCCAAATTACGTCCCTGTTTGGAACACCACTTTGCTTGCGACTTGGAACAAACGAGAGTTTAGCCCAAACTCACCCCCAAGCGTAGCTTTAGTCAAATCGATACAAACGACTTTTCGAAGTACAGAGCAGCCGCTTCCACTTCGATCGTCCGATCTAGTTCAGCCAAGTAGTTACCATAGAGCTTCAAGAGCTTAACTGAATCTTCGATACAATTTAAATATTCATACGACGCAACACTATTGCAAGCAACTATACTACGCCTATTTATAGTATAATGTCCATAATATTTTATTTATCTTTGTAATTTAAACTAAAAAAACGCGTAATCCAAGTAAAAGAAAATTTTAAAAAATCTCGCTGCACAAATAATATTAGGGGAGCCAAAAAAGCACGTTTTTATACTGAATAACTTTGATGGTCAGTTGTGACTTATTTGTTGTTCGGGTCGCATGCATTTATTTTGGTAATGTTTGGATTAACATCTGGAGAGTGCGTTACGAACATAACAACAAAAAACACCATAAGTTTCAATAGAAGATTTCGTTCCGGGTAAGATGTTTTTACGCACTTGTATGCTGTATGAATTTCACAAAAAAAATCGGCAAACATAGCAACCAAAAACATTCGTGTTTACTGGTTTATCAATTTTAAAAATGGTTAAAAAAATTAGATACATTTTTTTTTGTTTGAAAGATAAGCCTAGAAATATGACACCAAAAAGCATCGATGATATCGCATAGCTGCAGAAATTAAAGTCAATACAGAGATGTCGACTTAGGAGTTAACAGATAAGATGGGATATTTATGGTCTAGCATTCAAAGAAGTTAAAAAAATATTGGGCAGGCGTGAAAACGAGGCGTGTGCGTTCCACGCGCACTAAGCGACGAGAACAAGACGACGCGCCTGCCTCATACTGCGAGAATCACGCGAGAAAAAATTAATACTCTCGGATGGAAAACTGTTGCTCACCCTCCATATTCTCTCGATATGGCACCATCAGATTACTTTTTATTTCGGTCTCTACAACATAATTCAGATGGTAAATAATTTAATAGTGTTAGTGAAGTAATGGAGATGGAGATTATTTTGTAAAATAAGATTGGAAAATAAATTTGTTATAAGAACAATACTTTTCACGTCCTTTCTTCTAGTTACCCCTAATATATTGCGTAATTTTCTATAAGTATATGTATTATTTTAAATAAAAAACTAACGCTAGACTATTTTCGAAAAACATTTCTAACAATTTTTATTGTTTTAGGTGGAATTTTCAACTTTTTAAAGAAGCCTCATTATTCTCAAAACCATAAAATTTCCCCTAGACAATATTTGGAATTATAAAAATACTTCAAGTTAGCTCGCCAAATATTTTTTTTTATTGACATATTTCTAAGCGCAATTTTAAACGTAGCTCTCATGTTAAATAAGTTTAGTGACCATTGGTCTAAATAATTGATATTACATATTTTTGATACTATGACAAAAGTACTTGCTTATTTTTGAAATTTTTAAGTTCTGGATTTGAAAATTTGGTTACTAATAATTATATAAACATATGTTGTTCTAATCCCAGAAAAGTGTTTGATAGAGTAGCAACAAACGTTGATATTAAGTACCTTATCTATATTATATATGTATATAAAAAAATACATTACATATATTTTGTAATAATACAGCGAAAATGACTGGTATCGTAATCATAATCAATTAATCCAATCTGCTCGAACGATATCGCAGATATTTATAATTAAGTTGAATTTCAACCTTATTCCGACTGGAATTCATCCAATTTTGGACACTCGGGATGTATGGTATGGTCGATCAGGTGGAAATTTGGCATTGCTGACCGCGGATGAATCGACAATGGGACTCAATGAACCGAAATGGTCGAACTAATTGTAAAGGTCAATGTCGACGGTTCATCGTCACTAAAGCGGAACGCGTCGCTATTTAAATTTCGTTAAATTTATATATAATAGTTTAAGGTAAAAATGCAAAGTTAATTCAAGCAATCATTACATGCTGATAAATATCAAAGTAGTAAAGGTCATATAAACTATGACTGACCATGTTATCATATTCATATTATTATTACAAGAAAATACTTCACAACAATATTTTAAATAAATATATAAGTTGCACAGAAATAAGTCTACAAACATAACAATTATGCTTCATCATCGGTTAATTCTTCAATTAGCACTGTGACATCATTCTAATTTAAAAGTGAGTTATTTATATTGTAATCTATATCATATTTGCGTCACAATCGTTTAAAAAAACCTTTTGTAAACCGGAAAAATATACATATTTTTATCTTTAAATTTATATGTCAAAATATTTTATGTTACTCTTGTTAAAATAAAAACGTATTATGTAGATAAAAATAGGTTTAATTATAAAACATGTTTTAATAGTAAACGTGAATTAAATAGATATTAAACTAGTTCGCCGATGATAAGGATTATATTATCAAAACTAGTATTTCATGATATATTAATTAAAATGAAATGGTATATTATCACCATACAAGTTTCTCTTTAATAGTTAAAAACGAAATCTGATGCGATCAATTGAAATATACTTATTATTGTTAATTCAAATCTAAAGCAGATTTATATTAAAAGATATGCTTTATCGACTGAGTATTGATAAAAGATATGCTTTATCGAATATATATTTATAATTATTATATGTTTATAAGCGTTATTGTGGAACAATACAACCATTGCATGGATATTTTTTACAACATACATCCAAAATCAATAGATAAAAAAACTTTTTAATCTGTTAATATTATATAATCCAGCAGTAAATAAAAAGATTAATGTAAAAATAATTTATTCGTGACACAAAAATTATTAATTGAATCCAATAAATAAATTGGAAATATTTTATTATTTCTTAATTCACATAAATATTTAAAAAGCTAGAAAAAACACTTTTATGTGGTCAAAATAATAATAATCAACTCTAATCTTACTTAAACAGTAAGTAATAAAATTAAAAAATCATGTGTCCGTGTGAGATTTGAACCCACGACCTACTATGTATAAGCAATCGCTCTCGTTACTGTTCCATCGCATTGGTTAAAAATAAAAAACGTACTATTTAAAAATCCCAATTGATAGAAAATAACATAGTTTTTAAGTTGCCTGTATATTTATATCTCAAGAAAATAATCTTAGTTTTAATTGCATTATTTTCTGCTGATTTTAAAATTATTTACATGTAATAAAAAAAGTTGATAGTAAAATCGAAAATAGGCGTAGATAAATTCTGTCACTAATAATAAACGAAGTAAATAAAATATATGCAATAACTTATTTCTTATTTTTTATATATATTATGACATATGTACATATCCTATTTAAAAATTCAGCAAGATAAGCAACGAGAAATCATTACCCCGCCCTTTTTCCTAATAAAATTCGTATAGCTTGCTATTCGGGTTATTAAGTAAATGTTTTTTTCTTCTTATACCCACATACGAGAGATATTCGAAAAATAAAATAAAGGGGGACACGGTCAATTGGGTGACGGCGATTGGGCGACGGTCAAATGGGCGATTCAAAATGGGCGACGGACAAATGGGCGATGGTCTTTTGGGCGACGGTCTTTTGGGCGATACAATAATAATGCATTACAAATAAATGTGATGCAAATCATGATCTTATAATTAATTAAATAATTAACATAATTTAATACATATTAAAAAATATATATATGTATATTATATATATACGTACATACGAAAATATGAGTAATATTTTTTAGAATATAATTAAAAGATGAATACATTATTTGCTCTAAACAAAATATAATATACCTACATAAGATATAGTATGTATATATTTACTTATCATTTGTGCTTATTTAATCATAAAATATCACTTAAACAGTGATTTTTTTATTCAAGAATTTAAGAGAACTACCCGATATCATAAAACACTTAAAACACACGGCTTAAGTCGGTAATTTTATTATAAGTATACTACCTGATAAATGTTTATAGTGGGCCCTTACGCGAATTTTTTTATGTTTTGAGCCTTGGAAACTACTCTGAGAACAAACCTTTGGAATTTCCAAAAATCGCATATTTTATAGTTATCTATTTTAAATTAGATAGGATAGTTATATATAAATATAATAACACATAACTAACGCTGATAAGTGTTAATCGTGGATTTTGCCCTTTACGCGATTTTTTTATGTTTTGAGACTTATAAATTACTGTGAGAACAATCTTTTGGAATTTCCAAAAATCGCATATTTTACCGTTATCTATTTTAAACTGAATAGGGTAGTTATATATAAATATAATAACCTAGAACTAGCGCTGATAAATGTTTATCGTGGGTTTTGCCCTTAACGCGAATTTTTTTTATGTTTTGCGCCTTGGAAATTAGTGTGAGAATAAACTTTGGGAATTCACAAAAATCGCATATTTTACAGTTATCTATTTAAAACTAGATAGGGTAGTTATATATAAATATAAAAACCCATAACTAGCGCTCAGTATACTTTTGAATTTTGACTGAAAATGTTCGCAAAAAGTTTCGTTGCGTCTTTGAAAATTATTTTTGTCGTGGTTTTAAAACACTTTGTCACAGTGTCATTGTGTTTTTGGTAAAAAAATTAGTACAGCAAGAAAATAAGCATGTGTCTTTTTATTTACATGTGGGTTTTATATAATATGTGCTATTTATAGATGATTGGTTTTTATAGATCATTGTTAAGAACGACTAATTTGAGTTACCACAGTTAATATTCTTCATAAATGGATAATTCAGGCATATTAAGTCAAAAAGACAAGGAAAAATATGTTTGGAATGGACATTTTTTTAAAAAGAATAGACCAAAGAATTTTTATAAAAGTTTTGAGGTACAATAGAAAAAATATCATAGAATATTTACATGGTATTGCATATAATTATAATATGAGTTAATAATTTGAAAATAAAATTGTTTTTAGCATTTAATATACTTTTTCGTTTTAATGCATATTTTATTAATATTTACAATAAAGCAAAGCGTGCAAGATTTTTCTGTCGCCCATATGACCGTCGCCCAAATAACCATCGCCCAATTGACCGCCGCCCAATTGACCGGAATCGCCCATTTGTCCGTCGCCCAATTGTCGCGTACCGAATAAAGGGTATTAAAAATGAGATCAAGTTTTTAATCCGCTCGTTCAGCTGCATTCATTATGCGTTTTAAATGGCTGTGACGACAAAAGCTATCCATTTATTCTGGGCGATAGGAGAGACTGCAGCTAAATTCAACATCAATTTTTTTATAATTGGTAAAATAGTATATGAAGTGGCGTTTATGATGAAGATATGAGTGTAAGACCAGGGCCACCGAAAGCGATCTCAGACCTTGGAAAAACCAGGTAACATTTTTCTATTTATTTTAAGTGATCCAGAATTGTTGGATTATTAACTCTCAAATTGTTGTGTGTAGTTTTGGTCCAACTAACGCCTCTAGTTGATCGTTATCATCTGAAGAATGACTTACACGACCTTTAACATTTTCAAGACTCTCGCATCCCAGTACAATTTTATGAAACCATCATTGTTCCTTTACAGTTCACACCCACAAGTTTTATTCAATAGCATAATCTAAAGCAAAATTAACAATAGGACCGAATTTAATATAACCAAAATAGAGAACGAAAAGCTTACTTTGTACATGATGAAATGACTTGTGTATATATATAATATATATTGGATGAACTGCAGTTTTGCTGTAGTTCTAACGAATTACCAATGTATAAATTTGTTATATTATTAATAATTAATCCATTTTGGCACAGTTAACAAGCTGATAAACCGAACACATGAGCTGTTTGATGAGTAATTGAAACTCGAGCTCGATACACGGTAGCGCGTTAAAAAATAATTAGTTCAAATGGGGAGCGCGTGGTCGACCCATTTTACAGGTAGTTATCAATTGTGTTGACCGTGGTTCGCACATCAATTCTAAATCGGCGGAACTGATCGATTGGAAATAAGAATGATCGTGCACGTCGAATAGCCTTATCCAAAACATGATCGATTACGCGTAGAACGTGAGATAAGAAGGGAGTAGTAATAAACATAACACGCTAAACGTGAATCAGTTACACATAAATACTTTTTATGTGCCTAGTAATTTCATGACTCAGTGGTGTGTAATAGTATTATATTTATACGCTCTGAGATAAACTATTGAGAGTCACTGGTACTCAGGCTAGAGTCGCCCACGCAATTTTGCTAAAAGATCAATTCATCAATTGAAACACTAATGTATAAATAGACTTAAATTAATCCTATCATAAACTGGTTAGTACTGGAATATCTACAGGCTTATACAATAAGTTGATTATAAAATATGATAAGACATAATCAGTTAAAGATAATAAATAGTCATGATACAACTATGTATTTTATTATAATTTGAGCTAAAATTATTCACAGACACAAAACCCTAAGGAAAATACACGTTTACTGACGTTTTTATTGAAAATTAGTTGAATATCTAATTTATGGCAGGAATGTATTAAATTACATAGTTAACATGTCCTTGCCATAAATTTATTATTTGGCGGAGTAAGCTCACACTTGTATTAAAAATGCTATTGTTGAAATTCATTAAATTTAGGTTATTTTTGACATACTTTAAAAGTATATATATCATACATTTTAAATAAATTTATAAATTGTTAAAATATCTTGATTTACTACTGAATTATGGAGTGAATAAACTGTAGCTTAGAATTTAACTACAATATTTTTGTCAAAATAAAATTTTATTTTTGGCAAAAAAATCACGATTGCGTCCTCTTTTGATAGCCGTTGTGGCCATCCGGCTCTTTATACGCTAGCATTACACATTGACCTGTTCAATGTTAGCTTCGAGGAGCTGGTCCAGTTCGTCAATTTAATTTTGATATTTTATGTTTTTTTTTTTTATTAATTTAATAATACAATCATTGATTTCGACTATCGTGACTCATTGGGGTAAACTTTTTAGGTTACGATAATCTTAATTTAATTTAAATAAATAAACATATTACTTCGGAAAAAATATTGTAACATGAATCTTCTATAAAATTTAATTTATTTTTTTGTTATGTCATAAATTATGAAGATACAGAGATATTTGCAAATGTGTAAATATCTATGTTTATATTAGTTAATACGTAACCTATGTTTATGTCAGATAACATATATTGTAGTTCATTTAATTGAGCTAATCAGGAAATTATATTGCCACACCCATTATATATCATTAATTAATTAGAGAATTTTCACGTCATTTTCTTTTTATATTTTAGAAAAAAATATATGTATGCTGTCTAGTTTTAAAAGAAAATATTTTATATATGCAACCAGACATGCAATCGCATGATTACCCATGTATAATTAAAAAGGAATACAAATTAAATTAAATAAAACATAAAACGCCTAAGAACATTGCATGTCATTGATTTTTATTAAACGCGATATTTTTATATAATTTCGAAAGTAAATAATACAGTTAATAAAAAAAATACTTTTAGTTTTAAATCTTAAATCACTTAATAACAGTCTGTAATTGGCACAAAATAATATATAAAAGTGCGATTCAATATATGCATCAGTAGAATTACGTCTATGTAAGCTGTGGAAGCGCCGCTTCCTAAATTTTATTTCAGATATAAATACATAATTATTGAAAATATACTGCTTACAAAGAATAGCGCTCGAAAATATACTATTTACAAAGAATGGCGCTCGAAAATATTTTCGCGAGCAAGCGACTTCGCTCAACGGTCGGGAGCGGTTCTCGTGGAGAGCGTCTATAAGCAACAAGCATATTAATTCCTTAATACAGGATCAATTAATGTATATATATGTAACTAAATGAAAGATATATTTTTAATTGTATTATTATTAACGTAGTTTTGTTTTTGTTTACATGGAAAGAGAAAGACGTGTGTAAATTAAAAGGTGTTTTAGTGTGCGTACTTGTATAATATTTTCTTTTAACTCTTTACTAAAAAAATTTTGCTACCTAGCTCAATTTTAATTCATCATTCATGAGATGAGGAAAAGCTATAAATTTAACTTGTGATTATCGATAGTGAATCTTATTATTATAATGATAATAATAATCTCTAAAACTAATTGATTTCCCGTCTCTATAAAAAAACCGATTGAGAATATCAAGATATACATTAACAGTTTTAAAGCCCTTAGTTGAAAAAATATTGTTTTTATTCTCGCTGTACAGGTATTAAGCATCCCCGGATTCACACTACATAGAATGAAGACGTTGACGTATAGACGAAACCACCATAATAATATATATATATTGTATAATAACTAGGGACAAGTATTTTGAGTAATTTGCGATAGACGCTAAATATATACTAAAATTCATAATAGTCGTATAACATATAAATAGATTTGTTTTCGCAAAAACAAAAAAAATAAAAATTTCTAAAGAAATGATGTTAAAGTTTTTTTCAAGCTTACATTGACTTTGCATGCATTTTTTTAAAATGCCAAAATGGATGTCTAATGTGAAATAGTAACAATAATTTAGAAAACAAAATGCAAAAAAATAGCCGCCCAAAATACGTGTCTCTAACAATAACAAATAGTGTGATTCCGCCCCAAATTATTAGATTGTTCAAAGAATCGAAGATTGGGAAGGGGCGTTGAAATATGAAAGCAATTTTGAAGCGTATATTAGCAAAACCACGGGAGTACTCGATTTGTTTTTTCATAAATTTTTTTCAGACAATCAAGAACTTCATATATAAATAAAGAATGCACACAAATTACGACAAAATCAGTGTAACGTGTGTTGCCAAATCTCCAGCTGTTTAAATTATGATCGTTACGCAAAATAATTTTTACTATAAAAGTTACAGACAATAAAATAAGTCTGTTTCCATTTCGATGCACTGCATTGACCAGATTCGGAAAGACTGAAACGTTCTTCCCAACTTCAAAAGGGTATATGTGATAGAGTTAATACGATATTAAAATTAAATTATAATTAATAAAAAATGTATCTCTAAGTACCAGAAAATGATAATTCGTCTGGATTATTGTTACACATACACTGTTAGCGCCTTGGATTCACATGTTATGATGTTACATGAAAAAATAATAATATTTGCTTAATCACGCATAAAAATATACTACGCCAAGTAAAAGTGTTACAACAATCAAATAATTAATTATAAAAATATACAAACTCAATAATAATAAACCTATTGATCCAAAGTACACTTTTTACAATTGAATAAAACATGCGCATCGTATATTTCAGTCACGCAAGCATACGTCTGCGTGAATAATTTCCAATCATATATTGAAATTGAAAAAAATGTATTAGTCAAATATTTGTTAGGATGTATTGATTTGGATCTAAAACCGTACATATATCCTTGATTTATAAATGAGATTAAAGCCACCTTTCATTCAAAACAAACCTCACCTGTCAGAATATAAAACATAACCTTAAAGCTCACCAGAATTTCCTAGACCGCTGGTTAGCGAAAGCTTAGTCCAATACCAACAACTGGTGGATCCCTTAAGCCCCTGAGGTACTGGGGCTCTAGGGGTGAGCCCTGGCGGGGCTCCCCCAGCTCGAAAATTGCCGGAATAGCTTGAAAGAGGCCGGCCAGGCTCTCCGCTCGGTAAATACAAACTTGCGAGCTTTCACTGCGCAAGACCGCTTTTCACGTACTGTGCGGAGACCGTTCGTTTCAAGCAGAGCTATCATCTCTCTCTCTCTCTATTTACATTCGGCTGATAAACAAGATAAGATATGATCGATGGTGTAATTCTATATCTGGTTTTTATCGTCGATTTAAGTAATTGAAGGCCAGGCTAGAGTTTGCATAGCATAGTTTTAATGTTTTTTTAATCAGCCGGTAGAGGTTTGTGCGACACGTCAAGTGTCAAACGAGAAGGTATCGTCAACTATTTATTACCATAATATTATGTTTCCATCAGTATCATCTCAGTGAAGTTAAGTATACATGCGAAAAAGAATGCATTCAATCTCCAAAAGTAGCCACAAAACATATACCAAAAGAATAATTAAGACTGCAAAACAAAAACAAAATAAATATCCACCCATGTGTAAGTTTATAAAGCAAAAAACATCATTATCACTGCATTAAATTTTAAAGATTTATATCATCAGAAATAATTATTTTATAGCTCGTTACTTCTCGCCCGATAAAATTAAGACTATAAAGAAAAAACAATACATGATAGTGATTAAAGTAGTAAGCTCTACACATCACTAAAGTTGAGCTTTATCTAAATATTTGAATACATATATATCAAAAGTTTTGAGTATTTTGCCCAATAAATAATAAAAAGTATTATTATTACATAATATTTTTAAAAAAATATCAAAGATTTTTTATAACAAAATAGTAACGACAGATACAATATAAGTAAGCTTATAACTGTGGTAAAAAAGTACAGTGTGCTATCTACAATATAATATGATTTTTTTAATAAAATTAAAAAGTTTGTGAATATGGATTATTTGTAACGTAATATGTTTAGTTTACTATATAGATTCAGCAACGTATGTAGTCATTTTTTCTTTTGAAATATATAAAGCATATTTTTTCTTATCTTTATATCAATTATAAAAACTACATCCATAACAGACAATAGTCGATAAACAAGCAATCGCATACAAAATAATTAGGGAAAACACACTAATTGTAATTGCCGAAATTTCAGAAAAGACTTATGTTACCAAGTTAATATTATGCAGCTGTGAACTTTCTCAATAGCTGGTATTCAATTAAAATATATTCACCTAGTTGTTTTGCACTATATAACACAACGAAAATATAGCCCACATCAACAGCAAATAAAATGAATCTTTGTACTATGAAAACATTAAGTTATGTATCTATGAAAAACTGTATTTTTCGATTCTTTATATTTTAATAAATATCTTAGAATATTCTAAGCTTAAGTTATATTTTATAAGGTCTTTTTAATATATATTATATTAATAATATAATGTATTACAAATAATCAATAATTAAAATGAATGTAAAACAGATTTTTTAATTACTATGTCAAATTAAACGTGCTGAAAATTAGGACCATATTGGGTTAATACAACTAACAAAATATCTTAAGCCATATAATTTATAATGAACTGTAAAATGTGTCATACGGGCGAAATATAAATGGCGCGAAGAATCGACAGAAAAAATAATAAGCGATCTGATAGAATTTTCCTCTAAATATAAACATAGATTTCAGGCCCACCGCCGGGGCTCAGCCCTTGCCGTCAGGCCCAATACTATTGGATTAAAAATATTCAAAATTACTAGTTGCGACACCCTTCATAACATGATCAATTACAAAACAATTTTAAAACACATTGTTTTAAATATATATGCTTTTACAAATAATATGTCATTTAAAACCAATAGCGAAAGAAAGTCATAAAACCTATTTGAAAAATTCGTCTAAGAATAAAAAAAAATTTAAAATTAATTTAAACATAAAATCCTCTACAGCCATCATAACATGTTTGGAGTAGCTCGTTTTAAATATCAACCTAACAATTTAGTATTGATTACATGGCATCTGATTTTGTTAACTGCTAATTTTCTTATTGTCTACTCTTGCTCATCCGTGCCACCTATTTCCCTTTTGGTCAGAATTTTCCCCTTAGATTCCTTCAACGCTCACAGGGTGATGATAGATACGACATTGTAAATTTATAACTCGAGCCTTGAATATATAACACAATTTAAAAGTTTTGTTTAAAAAAACAATTTTAAATTGGAGCAAATTAAATTAATAAAATAAATTAATATGTAAATGTGAACAATGATTCACCGCTCCCGAAATCAACAGTCTCGCACAACTGAACTCTTCACTACGCCCATCCACGCCGAATGTTTTGGTTGCGAGACACGCGAGTTGCTCTCAAGTGACGTAAGTCGCGCATGCGCATTAAAATTGTATTACGCATGCGCAATAGCGCATTGCTATAGCATAATATAGCACAAAGCACCTATATAGAGGTATGCATGTTGGCCAAAAATACTCGGACCGCAAAACAGTTCCGCTAACGAACTGACCAGACTATTTTTATAGCACTTGACAGCGCAACGGTAAACGGGTTTCCTTGAAGAATAAAAAAACAGTGATGTTTAAAAAATACAATGTACATTAAATTTCTACATCGGCTACAGTTTCTAAAACAAGTTTTAATATAAGATTCTGTAAAGTATCACAATTGTAGACTAGAGGTAAACATCAATTTTTCTAATGTTGCAGCACAGATTTGAAACGAAGATCTAGGACAAACTAGGTATATATGTATGGACCAGTTATATTATCATAAACTAGGACACACAAAACTAAATTACACTTGTTACATATAGCATAAAAATATCATTGTATACGAGTTCCGTCCCAAAATAAGTGTACTGATTTGCTTATGCACGACTTAATTCGATTGGTTGAGACAGTGCTGCGCTACCTCTGTTTGTGTACGGTTGAATTTGAATACCAAGTTACGTTTGTAATTGAGAAATATATCGACCAATGATACCATAGGTTTTTTTAAGTAAAACTCGACATTTGCTAATTTACTTAATGCTTGTAACTGCCACTTTATGGAGATAGTTTTTAAGTTGCAAAGAAGGTCCAAAAAAAGATCGCTGTTAGGATGATTTTAGATCAAACGGGCTTAAAAATTTTTAGCATTTTTCATATTAGAAAATTTTTTTAAAACTGGTAGATCTACTGAGAAGACAAAATATATGGATAAAATCAAAAATATTTTGAAAATGATTATTATCATTGTGCACATTTTTTTACTTCAAGATAAACAGAAAATTTCGAAGATTTTGTATACGGACTCAATAAGTCGGAAGGACATTGTGCATTTTTTTGTTCCACCACGACAACGCGACAGCTTACATAGCAGGTTTAATTCGAAAGTTTTTAATGAAGAAAAACCTACCCTTAAATATAAAATCCACGTGGTTTAAAAAAAAATATGAAAATGGTAATCCTATGAATTAAGCAGACTTTCAGTTTTGCTACGTATCTTACTGATAATTATATTTTGAAGAAGAAAAAATATATTTTCACTTTTATATAATAAATAAAAAAAACAGTATACTAACTTTTAGGACGGGTCTCATATATTAAATTTAGAATAGGTTTTATAACATTAGCATAGTTCTTTTTATCGGCACCTAACGCAAACACAGCATTTTATAAGGAATAGTGTTATATTATAACACCACCACCTTTTAATTTATAATTTTTGAAAAAGGTACTCTTAAGTAATAAATATTGTAAACAATACATTTTTTCGGCAAGTGATAAGCAAAGACAAGTTTTCAACGTTCAAAAAATGTTATTAAAATGTACGTGCATGCGTGAGAAAATAAATATTACGCTATTAAGTCATAAACGTAGGCGGGTACATAAAAAAACAAGGGCTTAGGCTAAATACTTTTAAATCTGTACAAGACAAAAAATGGTTTTGCTTTTAAGCATATGTCATAAATGCAATTGTTATTAAAAGAGAACAAAACGTGTGTGTGCGGATTACCAACAATCACATCCCACGATATTGGGACTTACACTTGACTTCAAGGTATCAGATCCTACGGACGCACCCACGGAAATAAAACTTTACGTATAATTAACATATAGAAACTGTAGGTGAATCACCTCAATTGTTGCACAAAAATAAAATCTCTTGAAGCAAAAATAAACACCCCATATACAATTTTATGTTATATTTTTGATTTATCTGCCCCTTTAATAATTTACTTAAATATTTTTTTTAAAATAACTTACAGAGATTTAAAACACTCGACGCAGGTACTTATTGTTTTATTAGTATTTATATTCATAAGCATATATTATTATTACAATAGCTTCACATCGTTTACACAGTGCATATACATATATGCTATAAAAACAAAGTTTTTATTTAATTTTTTTAAGGAGTTCACAAGTAACAGAAAATGGCCTTACACACTTTTTTTCATCATGGACGTCACTTTTTCCTATTTTAAATTCATGGCACCATTTTATCTGTTAATGACGTCATTGCCATAAACAGAGAAAATTTAGCAATGAATTTCAACAGCAGTTTCTATATTCACATAGAAAAAACGGGAACTCCTCCAAATATCTCCAAATATCTATTTTCACTAACTCAGTTTGTACAAATTTATTAAACAATTAATTTACGACTGCTCCGTATCAGAAAAACTATTTGCTCACAAACGGATGATATTTTCATATGATCAAATATTTACAGAATTGTGACGTCAAATCATTTGACAAAATAATATGATATTTTATTTATATTAAAATTATTTTAATTAACATAATGATTAAAAACTCACAAATATCAATTTGAGTTTCATAGACATTTTAGAGCAGCATATAATTTCACTAGCACCTATCAGTTTAATTATATTTTCGCTAGTAGAAATATATAACTACTGGTGAGAATGTATTCGAATATGATATCACTGAAAGTTCAGTTTAAATATAACTTCACTTGTAATATGCATTCACTGTAACATATACATACATAAACAACGATTTTTTGCAAAAAGCAAGTATGACTGTTTTAGCACGCTGCTGTATTTTTATAATCATTCTTATCATAAGAAACGCCCAGCTCTGGGTGGGGCTCTAAAAATGTTGATTAATGGTTTTAAAGTTGACTAAATATATGTATTTGTTGTCCCAACTTGAAAGTTAAAAAAAGACAACGTAGAAAGTTTTGATAAATGAAGGCCGATGCTTAAGTTTAGAGTTAAAAAAGATCGTTCAAAAATAATAATCACATACCAAAAACATATTGTATGATTTTACGGAATACTTAAGAAAATATTATCAGAAACATTTCAAGTTCAAAAGATTGATCGACAGGGTTGCATATTATTTCCAAATATATACAAGCTAATGAAGAAGATGAAGAAGGATTGAAAATAATACATATAATTCGCATATGTTAGTACTTTAGTAGTAAACACAATAAGATCCTAAAATTTGTGACACATATAAAATGATTTTAGTTTTACATATAACGTAACTTCTTCGAGAAGAATGCTTTGAATACAATTGATATATTAAAAATTAAAAATTTGACAATTATTTAAATATTCTGCCAGAAAATAAAAGCTTCTTAAATATTGAAAGCTCATAAAATGTCTGAGACATACGTATGTATATGATGAATATTAAGAATAAGACATACGAATAAAATGTAAGAATTTAACATAAAAATTAATATCAAATTTCTATGGTCCAAACTCACAACTTTTAGAATTTATCTACTGCAGTTCAAACGACAAACTTTTTTGGCATTTATGAATGGAACAAGATCGATATTGGCACAATGCGTAAAGCACACGCCACACACACTCGAATAAAACCAGTTTCTCATACCCGTCTAGACGCCATATTTTTTTGTGACCAACCGACCGCAAAAATTCCATGGGCCGCAAAACGAGCAAATGGCCCGCGGATCAAGATGCGCTTTCCGAACAACGACGACGACAACAACAACGGTTATTGTTGTCTTCTCGGCATTCTGCATGACACGCCATTGTGCCAGGACGGTGCATTGTCATGGAGACGTGCCCTAAAAACGTGAAATGGCGTGACTGCCTACTACTCCGCGGCCGAAGATTAAAAAAGCCACTCTCAATGTCAGTATCTGGGGCATAGGAGAAAGGGAACATCGGTTCTGTCGAAAACCTTATGCCGGAATCGCGTGATGAAAAGACCAATACAAATATTGTCTTGTGACTGTGATTTTCTGTGGCCAAAAAGAGGATAGCCAAATTGGGGGCGAAGGGATAAGGGGGAGTCAAGTAGAAAACTTGTTTCTTTGTAATGGTCCAAAAACATTGTACATTTAACTTGTCTTTAAGAGCATCTTCTTTCTCTTGAGTTCAAGGACCTTAAAGTATGCCTTTCAAGGTATGTGCTCAGGATATTCGTAACATCCGCAGATACATTTGCTACTATAAATACATTAAATTTGAGGCAAAAGTAATACCGATATAATCGCATAGTGTGGCCTAAAAAATAAACGATATTTTAAATGCTGATATTTCGCCTTAAGGTTGAATTAAAATAAAAACACTAAAAAAGTTTAATTTAATACCTTTATATCAAATCATAAACAATGAAGTTAATGGCACAGCAAACATTTACAAATTCCATAGATCATTACAGAAACAACAAAAAAGTAAACCACAAATAATTGCACAACAATATATACAATAAATGATCCACTTTTATAAAAAAATATATAATATTTCATGTTTCATAGTTTAATGGTATTTTCTTTAGTGTTCTAATTATTAATAGTTTTAAATATTTTGTGGTCAAAACGGATTTTGCCTTAGTGTGCGGTCAATGTTAGGCACTTTTTTGCTTATCTTTAAGCTGATGCTTAGAATCATCAGAATTTACATTATTATTTTGTTTCTGTAGCATTTTAAAAATATCATTGATATATTTAGGCTGGTTTGGTGATTATTGCGATCACAAAAGTGCGCAATTTAAAATTTCGAGAATTTAATTTTTTAATTAAAAATCCGCACCTTATGAGATAAATTTGCTTTTTAGGGTTTTAGAACCCTAGGGATGTGAATCCGTAGCCAATGAGACTCTGAATTTGTATTACAATATTCACATATGTTGCGAGAGACAATAAATGGCGAGACGTTTTTTCCAAGCGGTGGTGGAAAAGCCGGCGCAAGGATGATGTCCGTGAACATTATCCCTGACATAACCAGATAATAAACAAGGAAGCAAAAAAATAGAGTAACAAATACTGTATGCTAGTCAAAATCCGAAGATATTTTAACTTGTCAGAAACTGGCAATTATTTTGTGTTAATATATTTTCAGTATATTATCTTATCATGTATGTTATATGCTTTGTTGTTCCGTATTAAAATTTATGTATATTTTAATTTTTGCTTAAACACATTTATAACATATATTTTTATAATTAAAAAAACTAATTATGCATATTTATAAATTAAAATATAAATATACCGAAAAATATAAACGTAAATAAAAAAGGGCGATAATATATTATATTTTACTGTTTAATATATGCAATTGTAAAATATGATTTTTCAGTACATATACTTAAACACAACTGAGTCGAAAACCCCTTTTTTAGTGGTGAGCTGATCTAAAATATAATATTCTACATATTTAATTTGCAAAATTTTTGTGTCCTCAATCATTTATATCCAGAATTATCGCTGTTGGAAATTTTCACAGTTCGGAATTTTCGGGTCAGCAGTTACCGTGTTCGCAATACTTTAAACACCATTTATATTGCTCTATTTATTATTTTAATATAAATCTATTTTTTATAAAGATTTATTGATTTACTGGAGTATTCAGCGTCAAAGAGTAGCCAGGTCGTCTCAAAACTTGAATTAACTCCTGACTTTTGTACTATCATCTCTAATCCGCCCACCTTTTTTCCCATCGTCTAAAAAGCCAAGTATGGTTCATTGGATTTCAATTGAAAATGACGTAGATCACAAATTACAATATATCTAAGCGGCTCAAATGGTATCCTACCGATTTATTTGACAATTATAAGTTTAAAATACATAGATTTAAGTACTTTTTTAAAGTTAATTTCTTAGTATACAATGAAGCTATTTTTTAAAGCAGCAACGGCTTCAAGACTGGTTAATTAATTGCGTTAAAATCGCGCTAGTCATTTTTGTGCTACAATCATTAAATTTACGCTTGTACATTTTTATAATATTCATAGATAATACGTTATATAATATTTGCTTATTTTGAACTAAATCGGCGGGCCTTTTAAGTTGTTCGCAATAACGTTTCTGAATTTATTATTGAATTTAGACGTTCTAAAGCGTAGTAATTTTTCTGTTTAATAAATATTTCTTACTAAATGTCAATACCAAATTTGAATAAAATATTTTAATGAATAATTATTTAACTAAAAGAAAACTTTAATTTAGTTCAAGCAACTTTTATGTATTCTTTGCTAATTTTGCATTGGGTACTTTACTAGTACAATAAGATATGTGTTGATTTATCTTAGCATATCTAAAAGATCTCGTTTGATCATACTAAGAATAGTTTTCATTTAAATACATCCGCATTTAGCGAAACCAATGTTTCTTACACGTGTGTTTAAAAATATCTGAACCAGCTTATACTGTATTTTCTACACAAACATTTCTAAGAAAAATATAGCTCCATATCCTGGTGCCTATTTGTCTAGTAAAGTTTAGTTAACCTACATTTAGACATAGCAGAATTATCGACGAAACCCGAATCATGGATTATGAAAAGAAACGCTGACTACGACGCTTCAAGTGGCTGTCAACAATTCACGAGTGTCGAAACTAGGTCTGTTGCAATTATACTTCAAAGTGAGATAGGTAAAGATCATTATATAAAAAATTCCATGTAAATTTCATTACATCAAAAATACTGCTGCTTCTTAATAATCAAGAATGAATTTCGAAAGCATTTGACATTCTTTTAATTCATGCAATCGTAAATACGACATTTAATTAAATCGATATCATGGGTTACTTCGTATCTATATATTCGTAATTACATTAATGCGATTAATTTATTGTTGCTTAGTAAATAAAACCAATGTAAAGAAAATAAAAGTATATAGTAATCCAAGATTGAATAAGATAAAGTAAGTCGTGTTTTTTTCAAATTAAAAATTACCTAACATTGTTTAAATATCTTTAGATAGGAGCTAATTTTAAAGAAATTTAACCTTCTACTAGCGGAGCTTTGTAAAAAAATCTTGCACTTAAAAATGAAAAAATCGCTGGTGTTTCTATGCCAATTAATATTAAAAAAAAATTAAGTAACATACTATTTAGAATAGTAGATATTCAACGGAAAACAAACCTATTCGACAATAACATGACGGCCGGCATTTAAATTGATATATCAATGATAAAAAACCATTGCTGTGTGACATTGATTTTTGTATAAGCAAACCTAATTATATTTTATAAAATTTTTAATATTATAGATTCTTCATTTTTATATAGAAACACGCTTAACGCTTTAACAGAGCTTATTATTTGCACAACTTTAAAACCGAATTGAATAATATGTTTTAATTATTTTTTGACGATTAAGTGTGAAGATAGTAGGTAAAAATTTTTTTCTCCCATGATTATAACGATAAAAGGTCACTTTATTATTATACTGATCGATGCCTACACCACCAGAGCACCCTACATACCGCGTCGCCACCCAGAGTCTGCGCCGATGGAGACCGAGCAGCCCCAGGAACTTAAATAACAATGAACTATATAACATGCATTGTTCAAAAGGATATTACATCTAATTAACGCTCACAGTACCACATTATATTCACAAATCAAACAGTTTTAGCAAAATTTTCAGAATATACGCGTATTTAATAACATAATAAAAAAAACAATTTAAGGCATTGAACTCTTTGAGGATTAATGAACATAAAATATTAACATTACAGATATTTAAGTTTAGTATTAGTATTATACCTTTCTTCTTTCGTCAAACTTCCCCCACCCACGACCTTTCCATTTATAAACTATAGTCTAAGATTTAGGCAATTGACGTAATATTGCAAAGAGAAGAGAAGTTAATAATTGAAATGGAATCTATAGCTCTGTTGTATCAAAATATATTTTTATACAGTTTAGTTTAACATTTTCCTTTAAATATAATACTCAAATTTGTCTGTTTTGATAAAAGTACCATTTCTCTGACGATAAGGAAACGCAATTTCTTATCGATCGTTATTTAGTGTACGATTTATGCGGAAAACTCGAGATTAATAACCCGAGTAGATATGAATGAGGTTTAAACATTCATTTCTATGGCGCTCGCGTGCTCTAACGCACGCCAAAGGTTGAGATAAACTGCGTAGTACTTACGTAGGTACCTGCGTGAAACGCGAAAAGCCAAGAACATTTATCAAGCGTTACGTCTCGCTATTTGTTACAGCATCCCATACAGCGAGAGATGTAATCCTGAGAATTAACCAAAAGCTGATTTGACGAAGGAACTCGAGTGTGTGTTGAATTTGCCTTTGACGGGAAATATTTTTTTTGAGATTTTATTTAGAAGTAATAAAAAGTCGTACATAATATATATTTTGAGTAAAATTGGCGCTGTAAAAAAAGGGCACTGACATAAAAGCGCAGACAAAATGGCGCAGCGGCTAAATAGTGCAAAATAAACCTGTGCAACGCATATTTAAAAAAACACAACATTCAAAACTATTTTTGATTGATTTTAACTGATTTTCTCAATTGAGTTGTATGTGCTATTTTAACGTAAAAAGAGGGGGTGAAATAGTTCGCTCCCTAACTCACTTCCTAAGGACTTTCTCGTTTGCCGACGCGACTGAAGGACGTGTCGGTCCTCGCATTATTATTAAAAATATTTTTATTAAACAACAGATACATTTTATAGCGGCTTATCTTCGTTTCAAAGAAAGTTAAAGCAATAACACAATACTTTTCTAAATGATACGTCCGAGCTCAAATTCATAAAGTACATGAATTTGAGCTCGGATGTATCATAACAATGTGCTCCAATTATCTGGCGCATATATGTGCAATAATATATATGTATGTACATATATAAACACATGAGTTTCGATAAGTCATTACAACGGACTTTAAGGAAAACCGCATACTTTCTTGTTTTTATTATATACTCCATAATTAAGTCATTTGAATCATACATAGAATAATTATATGTTTCTAAAAATATATTTTTCATCAATTAGGTTAAGCAAAGTTAAATATATTGCTTCTACACAAATTATTTATTGTCGGTTAGTTTCAAAGGGTAATATGTTTGTAAAACAGTGAGCATATTAGGAAATGAAACAATTACCGCACGTCTTCAAGTTTTTATATCCATTTATCATTCGCAATTTATCTCTTAGCAAACCTTGCTTAGAAAAAAATAAAGTGAAATCCTCAGGATGTTACAAAAAGTGGTAAAAAAAGGACACGACCCTTGCCAAGATCTTTGTGTGCTTTTACGACGCTGAAAAATCGCAAAGTTCCAAAAAAAAATACAATTGTGCGATAAAATTTTATTTTTTTCCTTGACCAAATAACAAAATCGTTTGCTTGTATCACTTAACTGACTACTTCCTTAACGACACCCCATAAAATGTAAGATTTTAATTTGGAAGGGCGGCAAACAGCAATAACGAAGCTAATTAAATACCATGGGGTTCCAGATAAGATACGCTATATCGATCGACTTTGACCAACCCTGTAAACGATAGAACAATTGAATTTTGAAACCCTACAGTAATGGTATTATAAAATATTAGTGGTGGTTTACTTTATCAGCTATTAAAGAAAATGACACCTTAATCTAAAACATTGATTCCATCACGTACATAATTAGTGTACGATATGTTTATTTTATTATGAAATGAAATAGTAATTATTAAAAATATTGCAATATATGCATATGTATATATGTATACATATATACAATATGTATATTACTAGCAAATATTAATAGCAAATTCATTAAAAAATCACTAAATGCGTATTTAATCAATAATAAAACATACACATATGTGAAAATAATATAAATTATTAGCTAGGCAAACATATCTGAATAAGTAGTATTATTATTATTATTAAATTGAATATATCGCTATAACCTAACATATACTTAGAGGGTGTAAGCAAATTATGGCAATTGAAAACAATGACACATGCATAAATTAACACAATGTGTTTTGATACGCTATTTGTCTATCTGAAGACGTGTTTAGAATTATTTAATGTGTTTTAAAATCATTTGTGTAGTTATAATGATTGTATTTCATAATAAAAAATACCGTTATTAGTTTAGTCGTCATTGATAATTTAATAATATAAGGTGGGAATAGCGTAGTCCGTAGGGTTTTAGGCTGATAACCCAAAGACCACGGGTTCGAGCCACAGCAGCTGACTTTTTATTTATAAAAATAAAAGACGCTATTATTAAAAACCAGCTTCTTTAAAAGAATACATCTATTAATATTAAAGACTACAAAAAGTATTGTGAATTAGTTGTTTTGAGTTGCTATATTTATAAGCCATAAAAAATATATCTTATCTTTTATAATATATCAATAATATTTTTATTTAATCATGAATTATATTGTTTCAGTTTGCATAATTACACAATATGTGATTTATTATACATATATAGATTAACAATTAATTTAACATTACATTATTTTGATATATATGATATTTCGACTTCTATGCGGAAAACCAATAACAAAATAGTTTACTAGTTCACAAATTTAAAATATGTATTATTTCGCTAGTGACATACTTTTTATTTAATCTATAACGTACGTAAAATATTCAGCATGCAAAAAAAATACCCATATACATATACGTCTAGGCAAATATATTTATATTACACTAGTACTTCCCTTTTGGGCTCTGCACAGACTTTAATATAAATGTATTTATTTTTTTCCTATGTTATGCAATATAGCGTAGTATATATTTGTATTTGATAGTTAAATGAGTATTTAAAATCTTTAAAAAATGTGTTGATCTAGAGATTACAAACATGATAGGCTGTGAATATTTCATGACGCTAGAGCTAACCATACCAGAGTTTTTGTTGCTATAGAAAAAAAATCTGTATTATAATATAATATTATTGAATAAATATTTTAATTTTAGTTTAAAATGATTATGATCTCAGTAGTATAATTACACCATTTAGTATTCATAGATCATGTTTTATGGTAAATAATAGTTTGATTGTAAATGGTATTGTTTCGCCGACTTTCATCGTCATAAATAATACTACAATTCTCACCTTAAATTACAATTGGATTTATTCGTCTTACAATCTTAGATTTGCATATACATATATTCTTTTACGATCTGGGAAACTTTATGTAAATCAAATATACATCATATTCTCATTGGCAACCTTTGCGATAGTAAGCAATTCATTGATGGATTTGGCAATTGAATATCACTGAAAATAACTTACGACCTTCGTATCTCCATAAAGAATACTATTACTCAATTAAAATTAGCATAATACTTTGACTGTCAATAGTTCTGAGAAAAGTTTGATAATACTTCTAGTGACCTTGGCTTGAATGTGTGATCGAAAGAGATACTGCCCACAGCTTGTTTGAAACTTCAGAACAATCTCAGTTTATCAACAAACATGCTATTTTTTCGTTATTCCTGCGATATAATATAATATTATACCATTCATAGTGGGTGTAGGAAATAATAAAGGACGATAATTTCATACGAAAAAAAATGATAATAGAAAAGCCAAAAGCGTTTGCGTAATGATGACAAAAAATGTACGCGCAGCGTTTATATCCGTGTTGTGATGATGCAAATCACAATATAACAATAAAATGGCGATAAACAAGCGCGAAATTGTGAAATTGTGTTATTACATAATTTCGCATGGAGTATTATGTTATAGTTTTCCGCGGAAAAAATGGTAATGTGCAATAAGCAAAAAATCAAGCAAATGAGGCAGAATCTTTATGGTAATATTGACCACACCCAAGAATGGGGCACTCCCCGTTGTGGATAAAGGTACCTATAGCTCAGCTATATACTGATATTAAATGGAAGGTTTTAAAGATTTCGACGCTAACAATAAAGGTCGCAGAACTGAGGTTCAGAGAGGAAGCAGTTACTCGGTTCAAAAACCGTGATGGAGACATTATAGAAGAGCATAATTATTTTGAATAATGACTGTGTCGAAACAGTTTTTAGTTTAATTATTTAACAATTATTAATATAATATAAGTGTAAATTTATATTTATTTATTTTAATTTAATTTAGATAGGTTACCTCAATGCGTCACGATGGTCAAAATATAATACAAGTAAAATAAAAAAATAATACATAGTAAGAGAGTGAAAATCAAAAAATAATAAAGTTAAATGATCCGAACTAGGCCAATTCTCATAGCTGACAATAAGTAGATCAATGTGCAATGCTAGCATATTAAGGAGCCGGATGGTGATAGGCATATACGTCCTGACTCTAGCGTGAATCAAATGAGAATGCGATCGTGACTCTCGAACACGCACCAAAACACAAAACTAGAATTCCGCGAGAATAGTTTGATTGTCGACAGCACCTTTCAACAGCTTTCGAAAATTCTTAGCGATATAACTCTCTGCGAGAACTCATGTAATCGTATATTAACGCTCATAAAAGAAAGGCGCTAGGATACAAGAACGGATAATAACCAAAGGTATTTCAAGAACCTTTTCTGAACTTTTTCGATAAAGATTGCGTTTTTTGTTATTCAGGGATTCCAAATTACAGATCCTGATTCAAAAATATGCAAACTGGAGCGTCATACAGGACACGAATATACCTGACGGATTATCAATGCGTTCCTCGTAACATAACTGAGCATTCTAAAAGATTTATTGTCGTCGTTTATATGCAAGAGAATATCCACATGCTCACAAAAGTGATTTAGATATCTTTAGTGGAAGTTTCTCTAGCCAAAATATTCTCACTGAGATCGTTGGAATAATCTGATAGTCAACGAGATTGACAAAATGACAAATTTATTTTCAAAATATTTATCCTTAGTATATTGCAAAAGATTTATTCTTAGTTATAAATGATTATTACAATGCTTCGCTTCTGCTTTCAAACATTTATGCTTGCACTACACTCTCTGGAAGTTGTCCGAACCGAAGTTCAACTGAGGTCGCCGACTTCCGAGTAGCGGCCACACTGCCACAAATTTCATATGCCGTCAGGACGGCGGGCGTGAATGACGTACGTACGGCGGCTGCTGTCAGGTACAGCTGGCATATTTGCGCGCGACCAAAAAATGTGTCAAATAATCGCAATTTTTAAATTGTCATATTATTAAAATTACGCTACTGATAATTATAAAAGTTTGTGTGGGCACTCACCAATACAATATCAGTGAAAACTTTTCGGTCGTAAATATTCAACTTACGCAAAATCTTTGTCGGCTTTAGCAAAATGCCATAAGGCATAAAAATGATACTTCAGAATACGAACACCACATCTGTGACTATCCTAGAATTTGTCGCCATCGATTCTTAATAAGAATTCGTTATGATGTGACATTTATATAAACCGATCTAGGAATATACATAAGGATATTCGAAACGACTTTTTTTAGAAAATCAAGTACTACTAATTATTTTTTAATTATTTAATTTTATATGAAAAAAAATATAATAACAATATCTGCTAGAATAATATACTATCAAAAATATAATTAATTCCTTTTGCTGCCCTAAAATATTCAAAGACGTCAGTAAGAGTCTATTGAAGTCCCCGATAAGCATGTGGTATTATAACTTGACTACGTGCCCACGATGCAGCGCTCGATGTGCGTGTTAACCACAGAGCGACTAAACACATACTGAAATTGCACCGAGCTACTCGTTCTATCTTAGTTTGCGAAAAACCATCATTATCTCTCTCACTCTCGTCACTTAACACGCGAGAAAGCGAAAGTGGAAGTATCTCACCGCTCGCGCTCGAAAGAGCAGCTCCGACTTCGGTTCGTTTGCCGACAATGTTCGGAAGCGCTCGAAGCTGGCCAAGTCGACTGAATTACCCCTACTTTACCTCCCGTTCTCGGTAACCTCGGACAACTTCCGAGATATTTTAGACCGAACTCGACCGAAGTAACCCACTATATTCTCCGTCCTTGGCCAACCTTGGCCAACTTCCAGAGAGTGTAGTGCAGTCATTAGTCATTGTCGTCTTTGTATTTCTAAGCCATGGATATATCCATTTCAACAAATAAAATGTACGGATTTGAATAAAAAATTGAGATGGAAAAAAAACGATACTACCAATATTTCATTTTGTAATACCGGTATTTCAAAAATCACCAAGGATTTTTTACAATCCCTACTCCCAATATATCAACAAAATGTTTCTGATTATAACATATTCGCCTAAACTATAACGGACTTTTGACACACAATGAGATCTATAAAATGTAATTATGTGACATTGCCCATAAAGAACAGCGATAAATATTCTGAAACCTGCTTTCAGGCTATCAACATAATTCGTATTCTGAATTCACAATCGCCGCATAAAGAGAAGAAAGATTAGAGGACAAAAATTAGATCCTTGCGGTACTCCAGATGAGCGAAATACTCATCAGAGCGACGCTCACATATTGACGGTGGTCACTTACGTAACACGAAAAAATGTAATAGGTTTATCATGAATTGTGAAATGCTTATTCAAAGTCGGAATAGATCATATTAAAGTGAATTTTAGAATCGTGGGGCTTTGTCATTCATAACCCTGAGAAGCACAAGAGTGTTGTTGGTCCATAAGTGCTTATCGACAGTGATATATTTTTAAGGAATTATGTCAAATATTTTAGCAACTGCTGAAAGAACGACGGCTGCTCTATAGTTTTTAATACACTATTTATCACTCTTATGAATGAAAGAGAGAAAGCATTAGTTCAATGTTACTTCTTGAATCCTAGACTAGTCAGTTTTTTTTCGATTTGTATGACTGGAAGCGTCGAAGTAATAAGATAAAAATACCAAATAACACCGTGTAGTGTGAAGAAAAATCGTAAATAGAACCAGCATAGAAATTATTATGAGTCCAATCCTAAATAACGAGAATATTATCATTTTAACTTTTTTGATAATAAATTACTATAATCTTTGTAATTCTAAAGTATTAACTCCATGTATGTATATTATATAATTTATATAACTAAGTGGCTTATGAAATTTGATGATTGTGTTAACCTCGTATAGCTGCTGCGATTTCATCAAGAACCGTGACGGTAATCATCGAAGCAAAATCAGAATGAATTATTTAAAAATAAAACGGAGTTATAGAATACAGGTCTCTTATCGCAAAATTACAAAGCAAACAAAACTAAGATTATTACGGTCGATCTACGACGATAAAGCAATCATAATGGTTTTTTTTGATATTTTTATAATATGTTTTTAGTCCAGGGTCTTATTATGCAGGGAGCGAACCCGGGCCCTGGGAAAACAATGATTCCGGGTCTAATGATGAAAATGGCATTTATGTATATTGTATATATTTTTTAACATCGTAATATAATTTCTTGAATAAATAATAATAGGTACGAGTTAACCCTTTTTTTGCTGTAAATAAATATAAAAAATAGCCACCATTGCGACATGATTTCTGAAAAGCGAAATATTAAATATTAAAATATTAAAAATATCTACAATCTATTACAATCTGTCCCTTTAAATAATAATGTTTATTGTGAAAGTACTACCTAGAAAGTAAGTGCATTTAAAATCAAGTCTCTGCTCCTTTTATTTATTGTATGCATAAAAAGGGCTTAAAGAACTTATATATGAAATACATTAGTACATACATCTCAAACAACTGTAATTTAGTTCAGATGCATTATTTGAGGTCGGTTCTAACTTTATTTATACATATATCCTTGCTATGATTTTTGCAAGAGTCGGGCCCCGGGAATTTGTCCCACCCCCTGGCAGGCCTGGTTTTATGACTACGATTTAAGTGAAATTTTCAAAATTTTAATTCATTTCAGCGACACAATACAAAATAATTATTTATAGCTGCGACTCTTTATATCTATTATGGACTACTTTAAAAACATTCTGGAAGTCTTCAACAAGTATTGCAATAACATCGACCCTGTATTTTTTAAGATGCAAGATGTACTTTTGCGTCTTTTTTTTATTTGAATTTGAATTTATGGTGACATTATTACAGCGCTAAGTACTAGATCAGCAAAAAACGGCGCGTGTGACTTCTATATTCTACATTCCATAAACATGGCAAATATTTTATTGATATAATGGGATTGAATCACTTTTTTTATTATGTATATTTTCTGAACAAAAATTGTTGTTTTATGTCACCCTATACAACAAAACTCAGCACAATCAAGCAAATTAAAATTCGCAATTGCAGTAATTGAAGCCCATGTAGAGATGCAAGTCATAATTAACGCAAAGCCGCAATAATGAATTTATCGCATTGAAAAAAATACTCAACTAACCTCGATATTTCAAGATTACTGTTGTATTGTGCATAAATCCGGTGGTAATAATTAGCAATTTAACCAGAGCCGTATTGCAGGTAAATCTCGTAGAATTTACGATATGACTCGTGGAGAACATGCATTAGCGAAATGACACCCATCCATGTGTCACGTAATGTACTTCTTGAACAAAAAGTTCAATTTTCATTAGTTACACACGATGACATAGCACACGTAAGATTCTGACTACATAGGTCTAAGTCGGGAGCGGTCTTCTATAAAAAACTCAAATTAGCTCTGCGACTCCTACGACTCAGAGCAAGGCCAAGTGACAAGTCTACATACATACACATTTACAAGATGACAGATACTCAGAATATTTTGGATAATATATTACACATTAACGTGAAGATTCCTTTTTATCTGATCTTAATCGTCTTAGATCGTAATAAATGTATATATTATGACACATGTGTTATAATATATAATCACGCTCTCTACCCCTTTTATCTATCACAAATTCAAAGATATGTTTATATTTAAAGGAATAATATAAAAGTTGAAAGGAAATTTAGAAATTGATAATGAAAGGCTAGTAAAACTGTAAGCAATTGACTGTACTGTTAGCAACACTACCGTTTTCGCTAAGGTTCGTATGACGTCTGTGCGTTCATTGTGTGTTTTAAAATAACCGCTGTTTCTGTTTTACTGTATATAATTTTATAGTGACTATAATATTCAACGGATTTTTTGAAACGGTTCGGTTCTTTTATAAAATTGAAATGAAAAGCACACTAAATAAATATTTTTTGGTAAATATATTACATAAAATATATAAACACGTCAATCCAAAATTAAATGCTGAAATAATTATTTTATGAACCATGTATATTAACTGTTGTGATTGTATTATATATATAATGCTTTAAAATAACTTAGTTACCGTTACACCAAGCAAATGCAAGTGTTTTGTTTTGCTATGAAGAATCATTGATGATGCGTGGCATATTGTATACATTTGTTGCCTCATTGTTTAGCACACTAAATGTATATTTTTTTGGTAAAAATATTATATAAAATATATAAACACGTCTATTCTAAAATTAAATGCTTAAATATTTGTTTTCTGAGCCATGTATATTATCTGCTGTGATTGTATATAGAATGCTTTAAAATAACTTCGTTATTGTTACACCAAGCAAATACAAGTGTTTTGTTTTGCTATGAAGAACCATTGATGATGCGTGGCATATTATAGACATTTGCTGCCTCATTGTTTATAAGGCGAATGTTGGAATAGATATGTTCTTAGAATATGCAAGAACGTTTCTAGAATACCAAGTAAGTTTGCTCTTAAAGCATATAATTAATATTTTATGTATGATGTAACCGCATAGACAGCCACTACACCTTCCAAATCAAGCTTCATTAAACCGTCATAGTGATATAATATTATTTGTATAAAGTAAACCAATTAAAATATATTATTGAAGTAGAGACAATAATTTTTTTATGCGAAATGTATTATGCGTATTTTAGAATAACTATTGATTATATAATAACAAAATATATTCGGATAAAATGTTAATTAACCCTGAATAAAATTCCCTATAGCTCATTAAAAAGCATCGAATTATTCAATGATGACAATTTTTACCAAAGTAGCCAAAGCCGATAGGTCCGATTTTGGCAGTTAAAGGGTTAAGTGTTAATAATTAAACTTATTTTCTGTGTAGTGTGGAAATACTACGGAGTATTTATACTATTATATTCTCTTAGTAAGTCTCGTGTAATTTTAATGTTTTCATGGCTTAACTGGAATGCCTTTATATTATATTCCAAGAACAGAGAAGGCAAAATTACCCGTAATATGAAATTTTGAATTAACCACTAGATCTGTAAATAGCAGTGATTAATATTTACAAAATTGATAGTAAAATAAACTCGGGTTTTTTCTCATTTTATTTAATGAAAATATTATTTTATCGTATTTATGTTAATATTATTTTAAATTGCATTTAATATTCTGTATTTTAATAGCACGAATTTATTATGAGTTTTTTTAATTGGACTATTGCATTCAAAATAAATGAGTTAAAGACGGATGAAGCAACAAAATCTTCTCGTAAACTAAACAATGTTATTCGTGAAATTGCTGTTAAGGACATATGCTGCAATTATTGTTTGATTTTTTTGCTACGGATGTGATGCCTTAAATATGAAGAAGGTCATGGGTATCATTTTAAAATTGATAAAGATTAACTACAGGTGTTAGTTGAATCAGAATCACTAATAACAGCTATAAAAATGTGGCGAATGGGTACCGCACGAACTGAATGTACACTAAAAAGTCGCATTTAAGAAATTGTTTCTGCGTTTTTTTTGTGCCAGTGGACGTTTTAAATAGATCTTATAGCGTTTTTTTTATCTGACTCACACGCAGTAGTTTGGAGAACGATGGAAGGTCGTTCAAAATTTAAGAAATCATGTTTGACAAAGGACGCCAAACACTCCTTCGCCAGTGATTTTTAATCACGAAATTCATCTGCGGTTTTTTGGTCCCTAATACGTCCCTTTCATTAAAAAGGAAGGTTGTGTGCTATATTTTTACAATCACTATGATGTTAAGATGTTATCTAAAAGTCGAACACAAGGCACAGTAGTATAACCATAGCCATCTGGAAACCATACGTCAACTCGCATAAAATAAGAAATGCACATAGTCATAAATCAGAAATATGAAAATAAACACACATGGAGATTAAAAAATATATAAGACGAATTATTATGTTAGTGTCTATAATATTTGGATGCTTTTTAAACTATCATATATTTAATGTCACTTTATGACATATATTTATTTTAATATATGTAAAGGACAGTTTTACGCGCAGAGAAAAAGCAACACGTATTTACGAAATAAATAAAAAAATACATTGACAGAAACAATTCGATTAAATTAAATACAATAATTAGTAGACCACAATGCATCCACCAACTGCGAGCACCTGGATGAGAACAAGTCAATATTATCTGACAGATTATTAGAAAGCTGTGCTTATTTCGGGAGTTGTCCAATACTGATAATTGTGGCGCACAAAAATCCAGAATCTCTGAATTGTGTATATTCCCTACCAGCAGCTTAAAGAAGTGCTTTCCTGAGTACATTCGTCGATGCGACTCGATAGAATCATATCCCAGAATTCCTATTGGATAATATGTATATAAATATATGTTCAACGAGAACATTTTTTGGGTAAATCGGTTGTATTATTTGGCAACAAAACCAGAGAAGCATACTCGAGGGTACTGCGCATTATATTATACAAGGTACACAGTGTCCTCGAGATCCTCGATTGATGTATGTATCGCGATACAAATCCTATCATCCTTGAAGCTCTATTGTATAAGTTTTCTATATGCTGATGGAATATAGTCCCTTTGAAATAAAACACCCAAATCGGTAACCACGTATATGTGATGTAGCACATTGTTATCCATTTTATAACCAAATTTAAGTAATGTTTTTTGATCTAGAATATGCCATAAAATTACATTTTTTAATGGTGATCCATTAACGTACAATACTATGTAAAATAAAAAGCATTAAACATATTATTTGATCATGGAAGTTCTACTAACGAACGACTAAGCAGTTCCCATTTCCGAAAAAACCGGTTCCCGACGAAAGTTTTTTCAACTACTACAAAATGCATCAAAATCGACTATTTATAACTTTAAAGTATGTAAGCTTATTGGAAGACTTTAATTATTTGCTTTTGCTAAAACATTTGGACTGCTATTGTATTGTTGTATTTAATAAAAACAAACTGATTCGATGCTAGTTACATATCTTGATTAACACAAGACACAAGAGTCGGCATCTTACAATTGTATATATATAATATGAAGAAGAATGCAAGGTAAAATAAACTATTCTAAGAAACAGGTGTTCGTTGAGTTTGTATAATACTCCCTCCATAGTCTACAGCAAGACACAAACATTAAAACTTTTTTGTATTTTTTTAGTAATGAATAATATAGTTTCTTTTAAGAAAATATTTTGCGTCAAGATCTTATATTAAACCATAAACGACAAGAAGACGCTTAGGGCGCATCAACTTTGCAAATAAAACACTTTCCCCCACATTACACCAAAAGTAAAAACGAATAAAATGATAATGAGAGTAGAAAATGGCTTTTCCCAAGTTTGGTTATTTTAATAAGCTCGCACGCGTGCGTAAAGATAAATCATTTTAGGTACCAACACTTATTTGTATCTCAAATATATTGTAGAGGTCAAGTTTTTGAGGTCTCTCGTTTGCGATTTATCTAGCACGTTGTAAGTTACATAGCACGTGTTTTACAATATTATTAATAATATACAGAAATTGCAACAATAAAATTGATAAAATAATAACAAGAAAATAATAATAATATAATCACCAGTGTGTTACAAATAGCTCCTAACTGAGGAATATGGATTAAAAACACGAAGTTAACAAACAACAAATCACTTGAAAGTTTCAACACAAACAAGGTTTTAAATAGTTAGTTTGGTTTAGTCACGAATTTATGAACGCAAGATGGTTTGTTTATAACTGACGCGTTTACATTTACGGATTTTTCAAACGTAAACAAATACGTTGAAATTATTCGCGCGACATAAACACAACCGGCGCTGACGAAACCAAACGTCAAACTAAAAGAAAGCATACTACTCCCGCGTTGATTTCAAGATTGCGCTAACTTCGCACCGATCCAGCGGCGTTCAATCGGTGCGACGTTTTTATTTTAATGTTGACTCGTAAAATACTAATTGAATATCGACCCTGATTTTTTTCATAAATGGTAACGGATTAATAGCTGGGTATGATCCATTGAATTATAACAAGAAGTATGAAGTAATTCATTAATTACTACTGCTTGAAATCAAGAAAAACTAAATTCTATACATCTTATAATATTAAAATAAATGTTAATATAATAATAATAAAATATATTATGGACTCCTGGTTTATATAGAATTTTGGCCAAAAGTCAATTTACCATTTAAAAATTAAATAATATTATATGGGTTATATGTTATTTGAAAAATTCTCTCACTTTAAAATAAATGACAATTAAAATGTATTATTTACTTTCAACATTAGTGCTATATTGTTTTACGGGCTTTGAGGCCTAAGGAAAGCGAGTTTGCAGCCAAAATAAACGCCGGAAAAGCTAGTAACAGCTTATTTTATTAGGTACAATTTACCACACTAGAGAAATAGTGTCGTAAAATAAATGCGGCTTTTGGAAGTCATAAAGTCTTTGGTGGTTTGGCGAGTTGTATCCTCTCGGCTGAGTCCTCGTTATAAGGGATTTCAATACCGGTATTATCAGTATCGTGGCAAATATTGCCCTTCGGTACTACCTGTAATACACAATGAAATACCAGTAGTACCGAAAATATTTTTTTTTAAATCCATACATCTTATTTACTGAAAACGATCTCCATAACATAGAACTACGAAAACGACGATGCCTATATTGCTTGAAAGCAGAAGGGGAGAATAAAATGATGCTCGTTGTAAGGAATTAACCTATACTTCGTTTCTTTTAACAGAGTCACTTTGCGGCTTATTTCATAAGTATTTCATAACTTTATTTCATTGGTCCGCTTGCGCGCAGCAAAGTTGTCATATATGTTCCAACTACTTCATTATTATTCCGACACTCGCAGCGCACGGACGTCTTCATATTGTTATCGCTATACATACATAAACGATAACGATTGCCAAATTATTGATTTTTATAGCTTATAACTTTCACTACTTCTACATAAAAAAATATAGTAACATTTCTAATTTATATTATTTTTTTTAAAGTAAAGAAAGGAGTAATAATAAGCATATCGAACGTATATCAGCATCTTGTACTTAAGAGAAAATTGGTGTGACGATTTCACTTATGAATAATGACGAAATGGATCGACCTCAAAGTGACTCCGTTAAATGAAACGGAGTGTAAGTAGTTTTATCGGGGTAGAATAATATTAAACCTTTTTGTCCTGGAGGGCCGAAATATCGGCCCACACTACCAATGGTGAATCATGCGAGTGGTACTTGGATTATTTTCTCGAGCAATTAATTTAAATAATAATAATAATGCCAATACCGGTAATAAAGATGCGATAATAGTCATAAAAAAGTCCATAAAAACAACAGAAAATAACTTTAAATATAATGAATTGGCAATATGATGCTAATATTTTATTATCGACGAAATTAAAGCTTTTAAAACAGATATTTATTGTAAGCCTGGTAAGAGGAAAAATTCCGCAAATACTAATAAAAACTGTTTACTATGATCAGATAGCAAAACCTATGGAGACGACACTTTTTTATACACACAAATATTTTTGTCGTCATACACCATAGAACCAATATTATAAGAAAAGAACAGTGATTTAAGTTATTGCCGAACTAACCTTTATTAGCCGGAACGAAGACCCGTAGAATAATTTGACTAGAAATCGTCCTCAAGCGTTGAAAAACAAGAAGCACAATTTTTCGTTCTCACAGTAATTTTAGTATTTTTTAAAACTAAACAATAGAATAATTTCGATTCGTATATAATACATTTTAAATATTTTTATTTATTAAAACATACATACATACAAAACTGAATTTACTTGTTTAACAGCTAGTTTTTTAGATTTAAAAAAAATATAAAGCAATACATTTGCTTTAGTAAATCTACCAAATAAAAAACATATTTAAAAATTAACTTAATCTTCAATGGCGATCCAGATCTTAAAACATACAGTGATTGATTACTTAAAACTAAGATATTATTACGTAGTTTCATTTTGTTTGGTTGCGGTATTTGTTCCGTTTTTTAGTAACCTTGAAGCAGTGTTGTCTGTCGTTCAATCGTGTCTCCACGCCTTAATATTTGAATATTTTCTGAAGGTAATTTTCACAGTTCAGTTCCTTAGTTTTTAATAATGTTATATTCATACACTTAAATCGCCGAAAATAAAACATTTCAACATAATATTTATTTATTTTGCGGTAACGAATCACGATTGCAAAACCCTGACTTGTGAAACGCCGTAGGGGTGTCGCAAACACGCAAATATCACGTATGGCAACAAATGTGTCATCAACATAATTTATTTTTAACGTAGTCAACACTGCATTCGTAATAAGAATTTAAATTAATGCACAAATGCGCATGCGCAAAAAAAATCTTGTAAAGAAAATAATGAAATTTTCATGTAATTTGTAGATCAATAATATACTACTGAACATACTTTATGTATTAGATTTACGCAATGTTTCCGATAGTGTTGCACAATTAGTATCGCGCAGTCGTTACAGCTGAAACCTTGACAACTCAACTCGAACCGATATTGACCCGTATAACATAACCTTAAATTCAGTCGCCCGCCTAACTCCGCCCAGGGCGCACTCTATTACATAAAACTGATCGGAAGCAATCAAATCTAAACCTTGACTGTGACGCGTGCGTTAATCGGCCAGTGCCAAGATTTTGCATAAAGCAGAGCCAAAAGTTTATATCACTTTGAAGTTAAATTTTGAAACGCGATAACGCGTTATCTTTGCGGACGGTGACGTCGTTTTCTCTCTGGTTTATCAATTTTTCACCAAACATGCTATTCACATACGCCAGCGCCGGTCGACTGTGGGCTTCTATGCCTGAGGCTTTATCAGTTGTCTCTCGGAGTAGTTCCACCAGTCTGCCTTTGTGGAGTACGGTGGTTTGTCGTCCGGTCGGTACAGCAGGCAACTTCTTGGTCAAATCGCGACTTTTCAGTTACAATATGGCGGAAAGTAAGAACAATTTTTAAAAACACAACAGAAAACATATTATTGTACTTAGACACATATGAGACATTCCATCACGTTTACCGATTCACAATTCTTAGGAATGCAACGTGTTTGAGTTGTAAAGCTTCCGCCACGCCATACGACGTCAACCATTTTTGAATACGCTCGCCGATAGTCAAAAGCCTATGTTTTTTGACCAGTTTCAAACTTTCAATGTTGCCAATTAAAAAATTATGTATAAAGTAACATTTTTTTATTAAACGCGATAGTAAAATTACAATTATTTCCAACAAAAAACTTAATTATATGCTATTTTTATACATACATATACAATGTAATACGTGTATTATACATATAACGTTTGTTACACATTTTGTTAAAAATCCCTCTTTTCGATCATAGTTTTGGTAACCAGTTTAGAGCGTAAAGCGAAGAATAAATTCATTTAGGTATACAAAAAAGACATCACGTTTCAAGGACCGGTTTTTCCGTTAATACACACACTGCATATATAATACACATACACTGATGATATTCGAAATATTCTATAACCGATAGGCCTAAAAATAAAAATATTGTAGATATGTATGTAATTACTTATAATTATTTATAAGGAGTATTCTAATAATTTCTATGATATTTTAATTTTAGCATTGTGTATTGTGTATATTTTATTTAATTCGTTTATCGCTTATCTTTGTTTCAAATTTCTTCAAATTTTATGTAACTTCAAATTTTTTTCAAAATTCTTTTAGTTCTTATATTTTTATGCAATTCAATAAAAGTATAAAACTATTTACATAGTGATTTGAGAGCTAAAATAATTTATTATGTTATTGCTATTAATCCCGCTATAAATATTTACTAATGGTAACAATGAGTTAATCAATTGCAATATTATCTCTACCATTAGCAAAAATCATTTAAACCCGTTTATATCCATTTTCACATTTATTTCATGGTGATTCACAAAATCGTCCAGCCCTAACATTTTAGTTTACATGGAGTCCATATGAACCAATATTTTTCTACTGGATATACGTAAAGTATTTTGTATTATTTCAATGACCTAAAATGTAAAATAAAACGTTTTTATTTTGACTATGACTTATGTAAATAGACTCGCTGTGCATTTTAAAATGCGCTTAAAAATGAATATCATTTCGAACATGTTTATGCTGACCTAGCGTTCACGTATTTATTTTTATGTATAAGGCAAAGTTATGTCTAATAATTTAAGTCCTATACAATTTTAAATCCCGCACAATTTGTGTAATTACTTATAGATGCATAATGCGTTGGTAACCTTACATGCATTTTTAAATATCCAATCGTCTCCCAAAATTGGGCTGTATTTTGGATTAGCTGGATTAGGGTTGACGTGAAGTGGGAAGCGGCAGCTTCCTCAGTTTTCTAAGTCTCGATCGATGCCCGTTGTGAGAGTTTGGATGAACTCTAGTGTGTCGAGAGTATTCGATGAAAGTTAGTAGTGAAAAATCCTGACAAAATATATTTCAAATAGAGGTGTCTGGTGTAGTACGTTATATACGCGCTGATCTAGGTGGAGATGCTTTTGCTCTACATACTCTCGAGTCCTAGACCAATTGCGATGATTTTGGCGTGAAATTCCATTTTCTATTTTCTGCTGTTTCTTCTTATAAAAAAATATTTTCTTAAATAACCGCCGTACTTTAAACAACTGAAGAGTCGACTATACTGTGTTTCTCTCAAGAATACAGGAACTAAAATATTTATTTAATGCATAGAAATGTATTCTAGAATGATATTTAGCTAAATCTAATAGAGTAGTAAACTTATCTTACATGTAATAACAAAAACTAACAACAATTTAATACGACAATACGATAAGCTAGATAATGGCAAATACAAACACTTAAATCATAAAAAAAAGAAATATAATCTTGACTCGAAGCGAAAATAAATAAAATTAACGATAAGGTGTTTATATTTTACATATAGCTACAGTAATATAAAATTATTTTCATATTTTTAACATTGATCACGTTTGCTTTTAAGTGGTGTATAACTTTATATACTCCTTGTGCAATGCTTCAATGGTGTAAAATAACAAGGTATTGTTGTTAACTTGCTGACATACATTTGTGTACTCTGCCCACGCTTGCCACAGTTGGTTGGGCAACAGTAAAACCATTGATTATGTGCGAGTATTATTATTATTTTTTAAATAAAGAAAATTTAATAACCGGTATGGAAATGCGGTAGTTTAAAAGTATAATTTTTACTCTTACTGATGATACCGTTTCGTCACGTTAACGTCAATTAGCAGAGTACGTAATTTTTAAATGGGCTAATTGCAGTTTCCGAGTTGTGACATGAATATGACATAATATGGGCATTTACATTATAAGCGTAAAAGCGCGAAAACAAGTGGAAACAGACAGAATTCGAAAGAGTCAAGGATAAGATGCTAAAATTGTTGTATATATTTACATTGAAGAATAGTTTTTTTATACTAGTATTTTGTTCGATGTTATGTGTCATGAATTACACATAAAACGTTGACGATTTTAATAGTTAGCTGTAAAAAAACGTGGAATAATTAGTTTAAAAACACATCAATAGATAACAATAACAACATGTTTTTGTAAAGAAAAGCTTTTTTAAATAGGAAATATAAAGAAAAGCAAATAATAAAATGGCAACATTGGCATGATTTTAATTTTACTTATTCTAAATTTTGCCTAGACAAAACTACGCAGTGAGAAATATAGTTTTTTAGCATAAAGCTTTATTTGTATCTAGAAGGCACCAACTATGATCACCGGTTAAGAACAAATCAACAGTATTTGACAGTTAGTGAAAAAGTCAGATACGTGTCTTTCGAAGATCTACCTAATAGTTCATTTCAGTCAGTAATTATGTGGCACCCAAAAACAGACTTTCCGGGCTGTGTAAATTTTTTATCAGATATAAAAATAAAACAGGAAAACAGTTTTGTTTTAATTAATTACCTAGTGAATAACATGTTTATATTTATTTCAGTTGTACCAGTAAAAGTGGAAGATGCTCGCAATTTCATGGAATCGTGTCTGAAAGCAAGCGGATCGCCACCCAAACCCGCTGCTGAACAAGCCGCAGTCATGCTCGAAGCTGACCGTCAGGGTCATTTCAGTCATGGAATGAACAGATTAGGTATTTTAACTATTTTATCGAAAAATATATCATTATTAAATTTTATAATTCTGATCGATTATCACAGATTATGTTTTCCTAGACTTTTATAATCCCACGGATGAATAATTGAAATAAAATTGAGTTAGGTCACGCATGATAGTTTATAATATAATATATAACATATGTAGATGTTACGGATTTACAGACTTTGATTTAAATCTTTTATCTCACTATTTACTTAGTAGTAGTTGATTGTGTTTACACAGTTGTAACGGAATATTTATAATAAATAGGTAATTAAAACTGATTTTTGAGTATCTTTTCAAAGCAAAAATTAGTGAAAAACATTAAATTGAACATTAATAATATCATTTTTTATATGCGAAAAACACATAAATATAATATTATTATTGTCATCATTTAACCAAAGTTTTATCATTTAATAAATATTTTTTATCTAGAGTGTTTATTTTAATCTTAAGATAAGATCAAATATACTTTCAGCTATGTACTGCAACGATGTTCTGAGCAAGGCATGCAATCCGTCCGCTAAACCGATAATCCTTAAAGAATCAGCGGCTACCGCATGGGTGGATGGAAATAATGCGTTTGGAGCCACCGTGGGAAATTTTTGTATGGAGCTGGCTATGAAAAAGGCAAAAGAATCTGGCGTCGGTTGGGTAGCTGCCAAAGGTACATATATTCTAAAATTTACAATACAGTAATTCTATATTCCTTTGTCACTATAGTGTTACTTTAGTTTAGTTCTGTCTTCTAATATATCATCCAAGTTTCTTTAATTGCACCTAAGAGTTATTTTACTCAATTAAAATTTTTTTAAATTTTATTAATATTTAAATAGATACTTTAAGCGACTAAACGCTACTTACCTAAGTGTTTTTTATATCAGTAAGATCACTAAAGTACAACTTCTTAAGGCAAAGTTATTAAAACTTTTGTAGACTTACAAGATTACACATATTTTATTTCACATTCTCAGGTTCCAATCACTATGGTATAGCTGGTTGGTATTCAATGCAAGCATTGAAAAATGGTATGATTGGAATGTCGTTCACAAACACTTCTCCGTTGATGGCACCAACTCGCAGTAAAAAAGTAATGCTTCATTGTTACTGCATAATTTAGCTACAGTTACCGTTTGAAAATTTTAATGTTTATTTATTTTTAACAGGCTGCTTTAGGAACTAATCCCATATCGGTAGCTGCTCCAGCCGAAGATAACGATAGGTTTGTCCTGGACATGGCAACCACAGCAGTAGCTGTTGGAAAAGTATTACTGATATTTGTAGCACTTATTATATGATATCATAAAATAACTATTAATTTTTACTTTTTTAATGTGTAGATCGAAATTCAAAAACAAAAGGGCGAACCTTTGCCGGTGGGATGGGCTCAGGTAATAAAGTTGTGCTTTCTAGAGTGTTCCCTTGTATTTTAATTCTTATAAACGGTGCTTAGAATGCAGGAAATAACAACTAAGACATTCCAGAATCTTTAATTATATAACAGGTTTGAAGTGTCAGGTGAATGTGTCCTCAAAAGTCATACTCCTATATATCGTGAGAATATTAAATATTTTTTCATATTTTAATTGTATGTGTGATATGCATTATTGGATAACCAAACAATATTTGAGAATAACATGTTACTACACAAACTATGCTCGGTCTACTTAGTTGATAATAAGCTCCAGGATCTTGGCAACTTTATAGATTATGTTTTTCTAGCTGATTTAATATATATTTAGACTGAAATTAATTATTTAAGTCAATTACCTTATTATTCATACTTTGCCTATATTTAACATATCCTTTAACTATTAGCTATAAACAATGTTTTTTGTTGATTTATTTTTACCTATGAGTACATATGTATATGTAGGTATTTTGGATGCTACATTCGTGACATTATGACATCAAATTGACCGTGAGAAAAGCATTAATCTTAGCGAATTATTTTTTGGCATGGCGAATAGTGAATTAAAGCTGCTTGCAGCGAAAGGCCAATCAGTATAAATCAATGCAATTCTATGTATAAATATATTCTCGCCCTTAAATGTGCTAGTCAGGATTGTTGCTTCAATCACCCATGTGTTACCAACCAACCATATTTCGTTGTAATTTTGGTTATCCAAATTCTTCAGCAGCACAATAGAGGTTTCTGGGTTTGATACTCATTGGTGTTACTTATTTAGACAAGGTTGATCCAAAAAGGTTGCAGCAGGCAATCGGTATCGATACAGAGTAGTAGTAGAATTAGAATCCTTGCAGTAATGAAATGACATGGTCTTTGAATATTGCCTGTTATTAGCGCTAGTCTGATCCTCTGATCTTTCCGAATCGTTTTTTCTCTCCTCAAAGTCGATCGCTCTATCATCTTTGTCCATGTGAGCATGTTACAAGCGTCTTACACATTTGTCTTAAGAAAGCTTGGATTGAGAAAAAAATATTTAGACCAATGGACAATGGTCCTACTACATTGTACTACTAAAACTCCGCCTATTACATACACATTCTCTAACGAAGCAAGTGTCTCCTGGGTGAACTCTAACCACTTCCCGATCACAGTACTTTTTTAAAAAAATAATCAAACACTTCTTGCACGGACATTTAAAAATATTTGTACAAATTTAATTTCTAACAAAAAAATGCTTTGATAATTTTTCTAAAAAATTTGCTGATTTTTGAGATGAGAATTCAAGAAATATTAAAAAAAGCTGAAATTACATCCCTGATTTTAGATGTATATTTTTAATGTGAAAATTAAAAGTGAAAATATAATTTATTTGATATGTGCTAGTAATATTATACGGTTTCAACTTTTCCATATGTCGTGATATATACATTTACATACTTATTATTTATTTACATGCGATATATTATATATAAATGTTACAATATTTTAATTAGTTACCCACATAATATTATTTATGAACAAATTGCATTGATCAAAAGAATAGAAGGACAAACCATACAAATATATGGTTAAATTGATTTTCTTCAACTTTTTTTCAGGGTCCTGATGGTCATTCGACTACAGACGGTGCTCTAGCGTTCGAAACTGGCTGTTTGATGCCTTTGGGAGGACCTGAAGCAACATCAGGATACAAAGGCTATGGACTTGGAGCGATGGTGGAAGTGCTGTGTGGTGTTACATCAGGTACAATAAACAATTCTAAATTTTTGAATGTGTAAACATTAAAAACTGTATTTATTTAAGGATCGCTGTACGGACATCACATTAGACACTGGTCTCACATGGGCGAAGGCGGACAAGCTGATCTTGGTCAGTGTTTCATTGCCATGGATCCGTCTAACTTTGCACCAGGTTTCGAGACGAGAATGAGCGATCTTTTGAATCATTTGAGAGGATTAGAACCGGTGTGTATTATTGTTTTCAGTTATCATTAATACATTCTCTTTGTAAATATTATTATTATTTACGTTACAGACTGATCCTGACAATAAAGTTCTGGCTGCTGGAGATAAAGAAGCTAGCATGATTAAGAAGACCGAAGAGACGGGAGTTATTGGCTACCATATCAGTCAAATCAAAGCCTGTGATACTTTATCTTCCAATTTGAAGATAGATAATATAAAACACTAAGCAAAACACTCCAATAAAATACAATTTATTTTTTATCACTATGTACTTATAATCGTTTTTTTTATAATGTTTATAATTATTTTTCCATAAGCATATCATGGTTATGTAATTATTAAATATTTACTTGTTATTGTTAATAGTTTTGAGATTATAAATTGTTATTTCCATATTGTTTATGTACTCATAAATGATTTATTTTAATATAAAGAGAATTTTTATTATATTATTATCATAAGAAGTTAATTTCTCAGACTAGTTTTTGCAAATTACATAATACAATTACTTATTTGCGCCATAATTCCTTTTTCATTGTACAATCACAGTACATCACAAATTATTTTTGGCAATACAAGAAGACATTGCACTATTTTGAATCTTATATTGCCAATTGAGTATAATTATTGAACTGCAATTTGAATCGCTGCATCTATGAATTAAAAAAAGTAATCTACTTTTTCGTTCATTGATTCTTAAAATTATATGACAAAGCAACTAACAATAAAAAGGCATTTATATAACTATTTTTATTAGCAAAAGGTGTTTCAGGTATTTCCTCCTTATCACTTTGACTAATGACTACCTGTTATTAGAAGTACTATAATGTTTTGCCAAGAATGGTTTAAATTATGCCAAGTAGTGATTTTATTAATTACATCAAATCCCAATTTATTTACTTAGCAATTCTTCAAGTTTTTTCACAGTGGCCGCCATGTGAACTCTTGCATTAGTGGCACTTTTAATAACACCCATTATTGCCTTAAGCACTTGCTTTTTACCTCTTTTATAATCCTTCACCATTTTCGGATTTTCTTCCAAAGTTCTCAAGCAAATTTTTTCCAACTCTGCATCGTCGCTTATAATTCCCCAATCGTTAATTTTTATCAACTCCGTTGGAGACTTTGTTTCTCCATCTAATAACGCGCTATAAATCTTTCTAACTATAAATAAGTTTATCTTGTCGGCTTGTTTCAAATCTACGATCTCACCGATTATTTCTGACGTCAGTTTGCAATCGGCGATCAAAATGTTTTTCTTGTTCAATACGCCTAAAAGCTCAATCATCAGTAAATTACCAACTACTTTAGGGCTCCTCTTTTCATCTTTTACCAAGTCGAAGAAGTAAGACTGCAGGTTCTCGTTATAAACCATTTGCACAGCGATATCTCTGGAGAAACCGTGTACGTCCATTAATCGTTGACGGGTATCTTCGGGTAGTTCAGGAAGTTGTTTTTTAATATTCGGTACGGAAACAAGATCAGGGTGTTCTTCGTCAGTCATATTTAATATCAACGGTGGTAAATTAGGCTCTGGCATGTATCTAAAAAGAAAATCAGATGAACTAAACTAAGTTTGTCAAGGAAAGAGAAATATATACCTGTAATCTTGTTTTGATTCTTTATCTCTCATTGAAATAGTTTTTTTACTAATAGCATCCCACGCCAGTGTTTCATTGATTACCGAATCTCCATTTTCTCTAATATCAATTTGTCGATTTATCTCATACTTGATAGCTTCAGCTATACCTCGAGCCGATCCAATATTTTTAATCTGAAATATGATTAAGAAAACATACATACAAAATAAAAGCGATGCTAATACTATGGCACAGATATGTGGGTATAATTATAGATCTTAAATTCTCTCATATTTAACGAAATTAATACCGGAAAGACATGAGTCCGAATCCCATATGAATCAATGACTGTCGTGTCTGGGGAAAAGGAATTGGTAATTATTATATAATTATAATTCCGATTAATCAGTGGAAGTTCCACACGGAAGTGAAGAAGAATGGCAGCGTCCTGGCTTATATACCATTGAGAAAAAAGGAAGAGTCCAACGTCCCTACTATTTATCACAATACAGATCTAGTATCTTTATTTTTGTTTAATACATATCTAAATAGACTTTTTGGCCCATTGGAACATATTTATTTCATTCGCGATTGTGATTATAATCTGGAATGTTGATCTGACGAAACTGTGCTTGCTACCTGCTCGTTGATGGTATCGGAGGTTGAAAGCATACCAGCCAAAATTGAATAAAAAACGTAATTTTACGTGTTTCGCAAACAATGTGTTAATCGGAAGAAAATATTATTTTAGATAATACAAAATCCCTCATTGCGAGACTCACCCAAGAATTGGGAAATCATACCAAATTCTCCACATCTTTCTGACTATTTTTTTGAGCTAAATAATTTTGAGCTATGAGAAGATAGAATTAGAGGTTGGTAGATTTTTCGCCTTTAAAGACACGTTTTTTAAAATGGTATTTACAAATTAGTATCTGTTTGGGAAAGAGTTGTATTTCAGTATTGTATCAGATTCTGGATGTTGTCACCATAACACATTACATAAACGTGTAACACATTAATCAAATTATCTTTATATACATGTGTAATGCATTAATCGAATTCTATGTGATTATCATTAATATAATTTGATTAATTCACATTATGTACATGTGTAACGCGTTAACCATGTCATTACGTTTTAACTATAAATACAGAATGAATAAATCAATAAGTAGCTAGAACTACAGGATCATACAGTCATGTTATTCACGGAGCATCCTTACTCCCATCGCTATTCCATAGCATTTATCTATCAGAGACTTGGCGCTACATAGTCATATAATGTTAAGATGATGTTTTAATAAATAAAACCTTTTCCTAAATTTTCTTTATCCTTTTTGATTTTTAATACATAAAACTGATATATCTGTATTTTATTGTATTTCTCAAGTAATTTAATGTAAAATTCATTATCTCAAGATATAAACATTGGGCAGCACATAAAAGTATAACTACTAGAAAACCAGGAATTCAATATGAGAGAAACAAATACTTACTTCCGTTCTCATTCCGAAAGGTTCTCCGGGAAGGTGAATTGAAACGTTGGCATCAGCACGAAGAGCTCCTTCTTCCATCTTGCAATTGCAACAGCCCAAACGTGTAAAAATCAATAGCAATTCATTGACTAAAGAAGCTGCTTCTTCGCCGTCTTCCAAATCCGGTTCAAACACCAATTCCATCAAAGGACAACCGGCTCGATTGAGATCTACTAATGACATATCAACTATTTCGTCATGTAAGGATTTACCGCTGTCCTGTTCTAATTGAATTTGCTTTATGACAGATTCTTTATAATATGGCTTCTTATGAACATTAGGATTAAAAACCTACAATAAAAAAATTGATAGTAACAGCTATATTCAATAATATATAAATATTCAACAAACCTGAAATTTTAGCTTTCCATTTTGTGCAATAGGCGCTCGTTGTTGTGTTATTTGATAACCAGCAGGCAAATCGGCGTAGAAATAATGTTTTCGATCAAATGTAGAAATTGGATTTATTTCACAAGATAGCGCTAGAGCTGTTAAAACACCGGCTTCAACACAACGTTTATTCAATACGGGTAAAGTACCTATATTATATATAAATATATTCTATTAGTAATAAATTGTATATATTATATATAGCTTAAATCAAACCTATACCTGGAATTGATGCATCGAAATATGATACACAATTGTTTACCAGCGAACCGAATTCTAATTTTGCACCAGAAAATAATTTTGTGTTGGAATTTATTTGAGCATGTATTTCAAGACCAACCACACTCTTCCAAGGGGTCTTGGATTCCTTAGTTTGAGTACTTAAATATTTTACTAAACATGACTTATTTATAGTCGTTTTTATAAAATTTGAACATGGAATCATGATTCTTGCTTATCTATTTATTTTTGTTCTACGAACGAGTTTGACAGTTAAGGTTATGTTGACGAACTTGATTGTTTATTTCTTTCTTTGGCCATAGCACTACATTTAACGTTCATGCTTCATGAGTAATAAAATCAAATAATAAATAGATTATTTCTTCTTGTAGCCTTAAATTGTAAACTTTAATTAAATTTAAATCAAGATTTGAATCCAGGCACAATACTGAATATATTTAGATTTTTATCGCTCCCTTTTCTATTTCTTTTTACATTTTCATTTTTTCAATAGGTTTTCAATATTATACATTTTTAAGCTCTTTACAGTATAAATAAATAATTATTTAAAACAAATTAATATAAATCTTTTATAAACAGAAATTTTTTTTTTATTATTCATCAAATTTGAATCAAGCTACTTTTTCATTTTTATTTAATTAGTTAATGTAGTAGATGGTGTGGGGGCCTATTAAGGTATTTATTATTGTTTTAATATGAAAAAATAAAATTACCGAAAAGATAGTTAAAACAGTATTTAATATTAGAAATCTGAAATAAATGGTTTTATCAATGACTTTTTACATAATATATACGTTTATATTTACACATATATGTAAACACAATTTAATATAACTATTTTTAATTATAGTATTGTGTTGACTATCGCTACACATATCTCAACTTACATGGCTGGAAATGTGGCGCACTCTACAGCCGATCATCGCGCTTAAGCAAAAGACCTCACACGACCGGTAGGTGATATATTTTCCTTTTCGCTCGCTCGCGTGTTAAGTGACGAGAACGAGTGAAAGATAAGTACCTTCAATTGTACACACTTATCTCTCACTCACTCTCGTCAATTTAAACACGAGCGAACGAAAAGGAAAAGATTTCATGGCTTGCTTAACGCCATTTTGGACCATTCCACCCACCACTCCTCGACGGGATTCAGAGCCACGCAGACATGTCCACTCACATTGTCTAGCGGCGAGCCCCCATCGGCCCGCATACGCCTTAATGTAAGCGGGTGCCCTCAATCCGCAGCTTCAGATGCATCCAGGTTCGAGTTTACGATTAGGATATAACCCCGCCACGTGCTTAACGATATATGCTCCCTGGAGTCCTATACATGCCTCCAGTTGCCCCGAAGACTATACACGTTGAGCTAACGGCTTAACCTAACCTAGCCACACACGCGTCTCTCGACCCAGTGAGAGCGCAACGCCATCTCGAGGCACTAGCCTTTTGATAATTCCACGCCGCTGAAGTCCTGATTAAGTAACCGGGCCCAATGTAAAAGCGGGTCCTAGGACATGGCGTCGTTGGCATAGACAAAAAATCGGCACTATGTCTGTCTATATGTCTATCACAAAAACTCCTCCTAAGCGGTGGACAGTAGAGACGTGACATTTGCACATGTCATTTTGGCTGCTATTTCTAAGTTAACTGGGCTATGCAAAGACAAGAGAATAAAAATAGTGTATATGGCTAAGTATTGAAATAAATATTTGTATTAATGGGATGAATAAAATAAATTATAATGAATGCATTACGAGTTTCAATATATCCCAGGCTAAAGTAATAAAGCTAGTATATGTATAAAATAATATATTAAAACAATATTATTACATAAACAAACTTATGTATGGACATATATAATATATTTAATAAATTAAGCGCAATTTAAAATAATTATTAAAATATCAATTATTCTACTCCCGGCTAAAAAAATGCTAAATAATAGGAGTTCACTTTTTATTAGTAATTACATTAAATAATATATACATATGTTTATGAACTGTTATGATTAATATATTTATATACATATATATATAGATCTACCAGCAATATAAAATTATACGAATATTTTCACACATACATATGTATGTATGTATATAGAAACATAAAAAACACAAAAATATTAACGAATGAATACATTAACTTATATTTTAAAATATGGAAATATGTATAATGTAATAGATTTAAATCATTATTTATTTTATAGTTTATGAAAATGGTACTTTAAACCTATTTGCTTCTTAAAATAAATTTTATCTACGTTTAAAAAATGAAAATACTTGAACTTGTATATTTATTTGTTGCTAATTTAATAATATTAAACCTTTCATGTGCTGAGGTCATCACCTATTGAAATTTTTCTGCTTTTATTGCTGTCACGCGCTGCGCGTGGACAATATAATCAACTGATTATATTGTCCACGCACTGATTAATATAATAGTTAATAAGCTACTTGTTAATTTTTAACTTTTATGTTTAAAGGACTCTGTTGATTATTAAATTAGTATGATGCTAGTTTTGTATCATGCGTATTAAATATTGACATAGATATATTTGTTAGTGCATTTTCTTGTTATATAAAAATATGCAACCTGCCGCCGTCGGCCCATTAGCTCGGTTGGTTAGAGCGTCGTGCTAATAACGCGAAGGTCGTGGGTTCGATCCCCCCATGGGCCATATATTTTTATATTTTTATCTTATCGAGCACAAAAGTAATGAGAATAAGTTAGGAAAATTAGGTTTTTTTAGTAACATAATCTTATTCTCTTACTGACAAAATTTCGCAAAGGTGCTTTCAATGACAATGGAGTTGTCATTTTTTAGAAAATATTTAAAGAATTTGTAATAATTTGTCTTATAAAAGTTTTGATGACCGTTCATATTAAGGTAAAATAAATAAATATTTATCATGAGAAAAACCCGTTTTCACCAATATGTATCTCATTGATAAAATAAGGCAAATTTTATATTGATTCAAACATTGTTTATTGCCATCATGCGTTGAATAGCGCACAATGAAATTGAGGAAAATATGTAAAATATTTTTTGTATCGGTCAGTATCAAAAATTTAAAAGCAATATAAAATACAACGTGCTTAAACAATTTAAATAGAAAATAAAATAGAACGTGTAATATAAAAATTAAAAGCAATTTTCCTTAAAGTATTTATGTATTCTTCAATCTTTATGTATTTTTCCCTTCAAGGTAGTCTTCACTTATTTCGTTTCTTCCAATCCATAAAACTTCTCCAGCCCACTCATTGATTTTGCATTTACCTGGTCGTTAAAAGTTATTCTTTTAATATTATCTTTATGTAGAAACAGAAAATATCACAGGGGCCATATTTGGTAGATTTTTGTAAAAAACCCATGCCAAATCTTATTATTGTGAGCTGGTGCGTCATCGTGGTGCAAAATACAAGAGTTGTTTGCCCGTAGTCTTCTTATTTTAATTCTTCATTCTTTAAATTGTATTACGCGAATGAGGTAAAACTGCAAAGTAATACATTCTATCAAACTTGACGTGCTTTTTTGCACTTGATTTTTAAATGATTGGGCCGTAGTTTCTATATCTTACCGTATACCCATAATTCGTCACCTATTATGACGCACCTGAGTAATCCTGAGTTGTCAACTTTATTCAACAATTGCTTGAAATTTATTTTAAGATACTGTTTTTCTTAAAATTTAATAGTTTCAAAACGTTTTTATTTCGTGCGAGATGGCGATTCCTGCAATCATATTCATACTAGTACAATGTTTTATTTATTTTTTGACGTCTTTAAAGTTCTCTTGAAAACGTTTTTACCATTCATAACATTTTATTTGAACATATCATCGTCGCCAAAAGCATCAATTCACTGTATTTTATTAGTTTTTCATACAAATTTTAATACTTTATTTTTCATAAATATAAGCAAATCGTCGTTTAACGTTTCAATACTTTCAAACACAAAATATGCATCAATGTGATTGACAATTCCAATAACCGAAAAGGAATAGCACGCGAAATATGAAAATCGTCGTTATTTTCATTAAATCTCTTTTATATCTATATAATATATTCGGGGTTAAATCACGTTGGGGTCACCACTTTCGGGTTTTGAGGCTTAAACAGCGTGACATCGCAGGAAAAAAGACGCCGAAAAGCTTGTTACAGTTTATTTTATAAACATATATAAATTTCACATATATAGAGAAATGTAGACGCCGCTATTAGGTAGTCAGATTAAAATGTTAGGTCTCGGAAATCAGAGAGTCTTCGCTGGAGTGTCGAGTTGAATTATTGTCGGCTGTGATCTGTCGTGATGTATTATTGTTATGATTATTGACGATCCGCTCATGTGTTTGATGTACTGTGACTCTGAGGTGTCTTTCACCGCATCTATGCCACCTCTTCTTGTCTATGGGCAGGTGTCACATATTTTTTAATGCTGGTCCGAGACATCTCTAGCAAATCGCAGATGAAGATGTTAGCTGAGCAATTGCATCGCTTCTTGGAGACACCCACGAAATGTGTTTACGCCTTAAAATAGAAACGGTCCAAATGGCCACTCCAGCGATCGTCAACCAGGTCGTTACGTCGGGATCAGCTGGTCCGTGATATATTTCCAATTATTAATGCAATTGTTTAGTCACGAGATCTCTAAAAATTATAGTGTGCGGCTTAATTTTTAAGCAATTGTTATCGTTTGTTCGAAATAGACGTTAGAATAACCTATAAATTATAACAAATTGTGCAGTTAATTGAAACCTCTACAATAAATATAAGACTGTCGTGGACCACCCATTTAGCGTGTAACAAAATAAGCCACAAACACTTTTAAAGAGCATTTTTTTTCGTTTGCATGATACAGTGTGCTACTGATCGTATATTTGAGCGGCTTTGACAGCATTTTACATAATGGACATGAACAAAGAATATAGTTGGTGTCAATACAATGGCAGCTTTTTTTAATTATGCAACTAGATATTTAGTAGCCAATAACAAATTTTCTATAATCGCATTTACCAAACAATCAAGATTAAAAAGGGTATATGATCTTCTATAAATCTGAGAAAGTATATAAAATCGAAAACAGCTTGCAATTCACTTTTATCAGGACCTTTGCTACTGATTTGGAACAAACTATTGGAAAGCTGATTTTTCACCAATCAGAGCTAAGTCTACAAATATCAAGCGAGACGACACATAAAATATCGAAGAAGCAACTGCTTTCCACTTAACGTCAAACCTGGTCCAGCTTCAAATTCACCGGAATCTAAGAGTTCAACCAGATCTTCTAGATAACTTAGAGTGACGCAATGCAGCAAAAATGAACACCCATATACTAATAATTACACAAATTGTACGTACATTTTAAAACTATTAAAAATTAGCTAATAATAAAAAACATTGTATAATACAAATAAACACAAAACCTTTAAACTTACAATTTCATGAGGATAAATGCAATGACAGCATAAACAGTACAACATTAAAGTTTATTTAATATTTTATGTAATTATGTAGGAAAGTAATATTACACTAATTAACATAAATGCAAGTATTACATATTATACATAACTAATATTTTACATATTAATTTAACGTATCTTCAATAATAAATATTATATTTATGTACATGTATTAATAACGAATTGATAAATTATAAAATAAATGTATATTTGTATGTACATACAAATAAATATTAAATTATTATTGATATTTTATTTAATACATATATAATTGATAGTACACTACTGTGAGAAGAAGCGCTAGTGTGTTTCTCAAATATCTCGCACAATAAATTATATTGTGCAACGATCAATTGCGTTTCGTAGTTATTGTTATTTTATATTTTACTATTCCATGTTGCAAATAAATATTTTCATTATTATCACTATTTAATTTAGCTTAATCACAGTACGTAATTACGTGCGAAAATGAACTAAAATCCAACGGTAGTTAATCGATTTAATCTCATGCAATCCGATCGGTTTAATTAGAGGATTATAGCAATTAAAGCAATAGCTTTGACCTCATACTTGAAATTAAACCACGTCAAAGTTACATTTTTACACGTTATGTAAAAATTAAATAAAATAGTAAAATATTTATGTATCGAATTAAGGCTGTAAATAATTATAATTAAATTATACCCGTATATCGCGCAATGGTTATTTGTGTAATATTAATAATCATAATTTTATTAAATTATGCAATAGGTTATCATGTTTTGAAATCTGACACTAATGTCACTTTTATTAATGAATAAATAATAAATAAACAAATAGTCACTAACGTATTTATAAAATCTATTTTTACAAGCACCCATAAGCATGATTTTTAAATTAAATTTAAGTATTAAGGACTTCTATGCAATTTCATTACGCTACATACCATTAGAAAATGGGAGGGCTAACGTATCGCGCTTTTTCTCATCATATTTCTTGTCGACGTTTCGACTTCTACTATTATGATAATCTTCTAGGACGAATTCTCAAACAGATTTTTTTGTCTGCATTGTTATCTAAAGACAAAAACAGTGTGCAGTATTAAGATCTCTAAAACAATTATTTATATAAATTACATTAACACCATTGGAAATTAAATAACTTTGGCCTTTGGTAGGACGTTTATAAGATATAACATATATTTTATGCTATTTCGCGTTTACTTGTATGTTTTATTTTAGTAAGAAAGAGAGAGACTGCTTTTTTTGTCGTTGTTTATTAAAATTGCATGTGTTGTATTGTTGCGTGTGTACTTAACTTATAATTAACAGTAACTTCCTGTTTGAACGTTCTGATTGTATATGATATTTAATTTATCTTCACTATTTTATATATTTTCCATTAGTTTAAGCTAAATTATAATTATAATTATATAATATTATTAATGCAGAACCCATTTTTATAGGTAAAATAGATGCAATAAACTCACATGTAGGCGTTCTATCTCAATCTGAATTTAATAAATTATTAACAACCGGATGACATCACTATATTTGGTCAAACTAGAGTATCAAGCCGTAAGAAAATTTCGATTAAAACAGTTTCCATTCGAGTCGCAAACGACCTTAAAGGGTTAATGCAAACGCGCAGTTATTAGCTTAAGTTGCATACCAAATTCTCTAATTATTGCCATATGCTTAAGATTTAGAACGAACATCTAATCGGCACGCTTATGAAGTTGTTAGGTGATAATTTACAGTCAAGTGAATTATAGTCGAGATTTTTTCTAAAAATGCAGTCCCATAAAGAGAGTCCAGAACATTGTGTGTGACCTGGCTTGTCGATGTCGACATGGCGGTTATGCAACAAAACTGGCTTCTTGTTGACAAGACATCACTCTTACTGATAATAAGGACACGACGATGGCAAAAAATTATTCGAATTTCTGTCTGTCGGAATGGCATGTGCAAATATTGAACGAGTTTCGATCTGGTGACTGTAACACTGAAATCCTCTCGGATTGTCAGGATTCCAAGCAGTTTTTCATTTAATTTTGTATATGTGAATTGAAAATTAAAACTATATATTAATGATATAAACCAGGTCTTAAAAAAACATCTACGAAAGATTTTTATTTGTCACGATGCTTCTTTAGATTACTTACATACAAATGACAATATATAAAATAATTGTTCGATAGAACCAATTGTTTGTGCATTACTGTTGGACAGATTATGTGCGAGCAAGAGGCAGCCAGTGAGAACAATAAGTCAGAACAATAAGCACCTTATGAATAAATCTGCAACGAATCCTTTTCTTTATATATGATTTACTTTACAGGACCCAACTTTAGACCAGCAAAGATCGCAGAAGCTGCTGCTTCTCTCTTTGTATCCACTGGTCCAGGTCGACGTCCGGAATCCAGAGCGTACCCATTTCGGAGACGCCTCCAGCCTACGGACGCACACAAGGATCACAAGTTTCAAACGTTGCGCAACAAATTAAATAAAAACTATCTTTGTTTTTATAATTTACTATAAATGTAATATAAAATAATAATAAATAAATAACAATAGAAATAATAATAGAAAAAATACGTAATAACTCACTCCCAGATGTATACTAGCAAATTAACAAATGTTTAAAAATTAGCCCACTTACTCAAATGGTTAAGATAAAATGATTAAAGACAAATATATACATACATATGTAAAAATATAACAACGATATAGTATAAACTAAAGAACCGATTTCAATTGATTTTTTGTAGCATAAAACTCTTAACAAATGTTATAAAACCGATTTTCGCTTCTCATATTACTTCAATAACATAAAAAAACGTGTCTAATCGTATAATTCTTAACAGAATGATTTTACAAATTCAAAGCTTTTTTTAGTGGAAATTGATTTTGTGTTGAATGAAAAAATCGTTAATGGAATTCATTAAAAAAATATGTTTATTTTAAACAATGTTTTATCTTAGTGTTATCTATATTTTAAAATTATTACGTACTGTCTGTCATTGACATGTAGTCATTATAAAAAAATGTGCGAATCATTTAAAGTTTATTGGTAAATTTTGTATGTATATATTTAATTTGTATGTTGCTATTATTACCATATTAAAATTTACTTAAAACTATATTTAAGATAAAATTATATTTTACTTTACCTATTTATTTCCACAAAAAATATAGCAAAGTTGCATTTTTAATTTTTTATAAAAACAATGAATGGATCGTTATATTTTTTTCTTTAAAATAGCTATGAGAAGATGCTGCTTTGATGCAAGGCAATTTAAATGCAAATATCCCATTATTTGCCAAAACGTATAATATATAATAAATATCAATAAGCTAATAAATTATTTATTAACTTGCCTTATTTTTACCAGCATTGTTGAACTATTGTTTATTACGTTTTTTAATATCAGTCTCTACTTGAAAATAAAAAATGTTACTATATTCATTTTAGTCATAAAAAAGATTTAGATTTGTCTGTAAAAATTTCGATGTTAAAATACTTGAGGATAAAGAAAATGACAAAAATGTTTTTGTCCGGTCAATGACTTAGTCACTGTCAAAAGAACGAGATGACCGATTAGCGTCTCGTGTTTGTGAAGAAAATCATATATACATATATAAGTTATGAAAGAAAAAAATAAAAGACACAATGTAACCCGTTTGGATTTTTAGATTTATTATTTTCCTCATAGGTTGTTTTGAAAACAACAACGTAAACCTACTAATATTAAAATTAAAAAAAAAAATATGTAGGTGCACCGGTAGTAATATATAATATATATACTATTTTAAAGTTTAAAATTTTTTTACAGTATAAAAAATTAGTGATCTTCAACTGGCACTAGTTAAATCCTCTACATAACCAGTAAATATGTTTTAAAAAATAGTTCTAGGGCGACACATCACCTGGTAAGTCTAAAATGTTCTAAACGTATGTAAATAAATACAGTTTCATTGATATTGCCCAACGAGATTGTAAATAAATTGTTTAACACATTTTAACATAGACAAATATTAATACAGAATCTCAAATATCGTACATTAATCTAGTTATTAAATTCTTAAGAATGATATATTTGTTCTCAGAGTGCAACCGTATTTCGTTTTTTAACTATTACATAAGATGTAGCATTGTGACATGACCTTAGCTGCAAGAATAATATTTGTTTTCCACACCTTTTAAAAATTCAGTCATCGAGATTCTTGACAATTGTTGATATTTTTACGATTTTTTCTATTGAGATATTTCTTCTAAGAAGACAACTTTGAAGACTGTCATCTTAGTAGGAATCACCGTTTAGGTCTCATATATATGGATGGCATAAAAAGGGGGCGCCGGCCAAGGACAAGAGTTCTTTGATCTTATCAACGACCTAATATCAACTGTCTGATGTAACTTATTGTTGCTATCCTTGACTCCTGACATTAAGAAAGGAATTTTCAGAGGCACTCAGATTATGATTTTTAAACAAAGGTCTTAACACGCTTTATTATCTCTCTCAAAAATCAGTTTGAAAGTTTACAAATAAACGTATGATATCCGTTTAAAATTTAGCCTCCATTATACAATTATCGAATTGCAATTAGCAAATTAAATTAATTAAATTATGAAGTTTTGCCATATTTTAATGAAAATATGGCAAAACTAGATCTTTTAGATCCTTCACATTATTATGTATTGTTTATTCAATATATTCAAAATATATTTTTTTTAATATTATACTTTATTCTATTAATTTACCTTGCCTTGCACTCAATCGTTACGCCATGATATTGAATTTTTGCATCTATTTCGCAAAAATGAGACCCTGTTTTCACTTGTATGTAACACGCACCGTTAGTGTATAACTTATCGACGACAAGACGCCTCTATAAACGACCATGACATATTCAAACTAAGCACAACAAACTTATAGTATTATTAAACTAAATAATTATAATAATCATACATACAAATATACGTACATATGTTTTAGCTTATTTTAACAAATTTTTACAATGTTGAAAGAAGGTCAAGCGAGCGATTTGTTTCGATAATTTGAAGTCCGCCTTTTTGACCTGAAAGCGTTACTATACATTATACAACAAACTTGGATTGGTTGAGATCACAATTGTTTTCTTTGTTGCAATTTCCAATTGTTTTCGACCGATTCATGGGAATGTCTGAGAGGCAAGGACGCGTCAAAAATATTAGACATTTAAAAGAACCAGTCATTTTTTTATGAAAAATCTATGTAAGTGGGTACAATATTTACAGAATTGCTTAGCGACAACGATTGCACAATTGTCGAACTAAAACAATAAGAGATTTTGGCCTAATATATTTTTATTAAATATAGTTAATAAAACGCATATTTTTTTTTGTTGAATATTTTCTCGTGCATGTCATGATAAATATGATTTATTTCTAAGACAGGATAATCCTCAAATACTATTTATTCAATGGGTTTGAGTCACTTCTTACACTTACGTTATTCAAAAATCTAAATTGATGCAATGTTTGCGGAATTCCTTAGTAACAATAATTGCACAATTGTCGACTTACAACGCTCCGAGACTCTGTCCTTACAGAGCACCAGTTGATTTTAAATTCGCATACTAATGGCCCTTGTAGATACCACTTTGGTTTTTTATTGATATTTTTCATCGAACGTCAACATAAACTCGGGTTGGCATATGATAGATGTGAAGAACTGCCCTAGTTTATATAAAAAGTCGGCTAAAGAAAGTGGTTCTTGATTTAAAAGCAAATACTACAAGAGTTATTTTATATTAAATAACGTTTTACAAATAATCACATGGCATGTAAGTTTATTGAAACATTAAAATACTAAGTTAATTAAAATATTAAGAAATACGAATTTATAAATATATTAATAAACATATTTTAAACCGTAATAAATATTATTGCAAAATTAGTAACATGTAATTACATAATTTTAATATTTATATGGAGAACCATAATAATAATATTTAATTATATATTGAACCATAGGTTAATGCTTAATAAAGTTATGGAAATCGTCGCTTTGATAAGTATTTTGTTCATTCTCGAGAACCACAGAGATTTAATCTGGATCCTCTGCTCTTTTTTTTCTTTATTAACGACATACATGCGGCAATACATAACTCCGAATAGTTATTATATGCTGATGACCTTGAAGTGTTTCCGAGTATTCGCACAAATTTTACAGAAAGACCTGGAGTCGATCGACTATCGACTATTGGGAAGTGTCACGTGACATTTTCAAGATTTCCTATCATGAAGGAAATATCTCACAGGCGTAAGTGTTTTAAGTAGAAATCCGTTAAAAACTTGGGAGTGAGATTTTTTATTTGCGATAAGGCCCCGAGATTGCTCGGCTTTGTTATGCGAAGCGCGGTTACTTTAATAATTTATTGGCTAGTTCGTAGCGTCCTCGATTAAATCTCCATTGTCTAGAATCTGAGGCTTCTAATATTTTTACAAGAGGGAGTGCAGGTCGTATCTGTATTAGTATCCTAATTCATTATTGCTAAGAGCGTTGCGATACAATTAGATTCATTCACGGCGTAGAGTCTACTCAATGAAGTACTTTTAAAGCTGATAAGGAGCAGTGTCGACAACCCGACAATGACTCAGTGACGGTGATCTAGAGAGTCGCGATTGTGACCCTTATTCTTCACCATTGCGGCCAGAACGTAAGCGCTTAAGAACGCGCTCTTTAACTTTTTAACGAGCTTCTCAAACACAAGGATATTTTTATGATGCATTGGGAATACCTGTCAAGTTATGTTTATATTTTTTTTAACTCGTCTTTAATGTATTTTAAGATACCACAATAAAAATATATCATATTCCTCCATAGATATAACAATGTAAGTCCAAATTTTTGTCACATTACAACTATCCTAAATGATATAATTTTATATAACTTATATTTTATTATTTTAAATTCTCAGATTTTTAGCACAATATATTTTTAGGATAAATTATACTATATAAAAGATATTAAAATAATTAAATTTAAGTTATATTTATATTAATCTTAATAAAATTTTGTAATGATGTATAGAGTCTACTGCTATAAATATTTTTTGTCTATTATTAACTTAATCTTTGTGGCAGAATTTTCGACTTCCACTCATACTATATTTAAGTATTACTATTTTTTATTGTTATTGGCGTAAATTAAGTATTTTTCGTCAACAAAAATAAGTGCGAACATTTGCATTTTTTTTTTGAGTAGCAAATTGAAAGTCACATTCTCGAATATGATTCATGCTTACTCATATTTTGTCTACATTATTTTCGAGTGTTTCGAAAGAAAAAAGACAAAGTATTTCTCAGAGGTATAAATTTCAATTCAAAATAAACAACAGACAGGGATAAATAATTTATTTATTCAACTTTTCAATAAATAAAAACTATTAATTTTAAATTAAGAATTAAGATCAATATATTTATATATTTACTTCTAATAAACACACAATTACAACTTTATTTGTTTGATTTAACTGGATTTATGATTTTATGTTTAATTATTAGCATTTTGTATAGCATAAATATAAATTATAATTATTTATTTAATAATTCAACAATAAAATAAATTAAACAGCAACACATCTAATAGTTAAGTTTTTGTTTAATTTGCTCAAATGTAATATTTGTAAATATGAACACATTATTTACGTATTTTTATTTAAACTTTTGAAACATAGTAACGGATGTTGAGTTTTTCATAAGTAAACTAAAAAATATAACTGTATTATTAAAAAAAATATTTTGTAATAGACAACTATATTGCTATTCGACGTACATTTGAATGCTATTTTTGTTGTACTACTAGCACATTTAAAAGTAGCCCGCATTTCATTAAATATAAATATAGTATTTGTGCTATTTACAATTAACCCTTTTAATAGTGAAAATTATACACATTTGTTAATTTGTTAGTATAAACCTGGGAGTGAGTTAATTTTACGTATTTTTCTATACTTATTTCTGTTGTTATTTATTATTTTTTTATATTGCATTTATAGTAAATTATATTGCTTTGATTTATTTTACTACTTTTTTATATTATTATATTTCAATGAAATACCGTTAATTTATTTTACATATTTTTGTTGATTTTTTATATAAAAATCATTTACAATAAATATATTTTTTTTATATAAATGTAATGTTTTTTATTTCTTATTTTTTCAGTTATATATGTAAAAAAACTATCTGGGGTACTCAAAACGGTAAACGATCGATCGCCGTACATGTACGGCGATACCGCTCAAAGTGTTAAAGTAATTGCAATGAATTTGGGGATCATTGCTGATGCCTTGTAAAATATTTTATACATATTGTGATTTATTATAAGACCAGAAATTTAAGACTAGAATTTTCGAATAAATTGGGGGAAGATAATGAAATTTTAAATAATAAGAAAAATATACTACAGTTTCTACAGTAAAATCACATGTGGAAGTATTTGAGACATTATTTGACAAATTATATGCTTCACAAAATAACCGTCATGACTTAAATATTTTGCAGGACTTTCTAAACATTTTTTTAGAGGTTTTATAACTATCTAGAAATCATTCTCTGCTCCATTAACAAATGTAATGGTGCGAGGACGAGGATATTTGGAGATACAAATAAATTTACACTTCAGTGACAATCTACAGCTTATTAAATTTGTGAGTTGTGAGTTTTTCCAAAAATATTAGTATCGATGAAAAAATGATTCGGTATTATGGCCATCATTATCTCAAATAATTTATAAAAATAAAACGGTTTTGCATTCAAGCAATGGGTAATGTGTTGTGGCAAAACTGGATATTGCTACAATATTTAATTATATCAAGGGAGATAAAAGGGAGATTACTAAGAAATGGGACTAGACACGTCAATATTTCTAAAATCGATAATCTATACAACCATTCTTTTTATTTCTATACTTTTTTTACCAATTTTGAGTTGATGATATTTGAACGGAGGTAGTGGGTTAAATCAATACAATTTATTTGATTATCACATGTAAGTATATACAAAATGTATCTACTTGCATATGTTCTAATATAATTAAATATAATTTTAAAGATAAAAATACGATTGCTCTTTTAAGATGTAGTAAACTACAATTTCAATATTTCCAAATGGAATATATTTTTAACATACAAAAAATATATTTTAAATAAATTCTCACAATAAATTATGCGATATTAATTATAATTTGATTTTTGCCTAGATACTGGCCTGTTCTTATTGTTTCCGATTCAACAAATAATTTATACAATTAGATATAGGCTCGCACATATTTTTACTTTTAATTGATACACGTGAGGATTTTTTTTGTTAATTTTATACAAGCTTCCAACTTGTTACTATGAAACAAGTAGGAAGCTTATTTTATTTAATATAATTATATCACGTTCCCAATTAAATCATTAAAAAGTTATATTCTGAACATTAGTTATTATTGCAAGATACTTATTGTATTTGTATTAATCATCATCAATATTATTGATATGTTAACTTTTAGGATAAATATTTTGACTATGAATAATACAACAAGGAAAATTACCCATGAAATAAAACTAAAACGAATAAGTCTACAAGAGCACAATAATATCGTCGTTTCATAGTGCATATTATAATTATAAAGTTGAAAGACTGAACGTCATAAAATGACTATACTGAAAATGGTGGTAATTCTAGTAATATGCAATTATCGTAAATGACTGAGTTATATTGAATATGCACATATATGAGACTTATAAATCACCTAATAATAATCTAAATCACAAGTTATTGTAATGGACACATTAAAATATATATGTATGTCCATCTTATTTTACCCCAATTTATTATAATGTATGTCCGATCTAGTAAATGATCTATTCACATTTTGTTAAAAATATTTGCTGTAGCTTATAGGTTCATGACATATTAAATTTTATTTTGAGTTTTGTAGTTGTTAAGTATCATCATATATGTATATATTTTTTAATTATAAATCTTTGTGCTTATAATATTTAAGCAATATTAAGAAAAAATCCTTGATTTTTTTGAAGTGTTTGTAAAAACACGTAAAACGTGTTTCGTCTCTCATGTAAAACTCAACGATGACTTAGATTCAGATTTATACAAACACCCAAATAAAAACTATTCGATTTCCGATTTTGACGACCTTGTTGAACTAATTAATTTTTAATGTATATGGTTTAAGAAAATCACGCACTATTTTATGAAATCACTGACCTTCACACTATTGTCTTAAGTCCTCACCTCTTGACCGCTAATATACGGTTAAATTTCAATAGTAATTCATGTTAATGATCCACTGTTTTAGTTGTCATTTTAGATTTATTCACATGATTATTTTTTTGGCATCTCAATCAATTTATTTAATGTAATAAAATACTTTAATGATTAAAAAAATGCATCATTATCTAGTATTTATTATTTATATTTAAAAGTATAATATTCATTACTGTCTTAAAATTTTTGGTCATACACATATTTTTATTTTTTTTTGCATTCTTTCATTTGCACAATAAATATGTTCGATTTCCTTTAATTACGCATATGTTTAGAGGTCATGATGAGGATGTCGATTGTTCAGCTATGAAAAATAGATAAATGTGCTAAGAATAAAATCAGACTTGAAGTAAGAAGGTAAACCAGGGCCGACTCGTGATGTGTTACTTATGAAAATAAATTAAAATGACAAACAAGATAAAAGTGTGGTATTGATACATCAATTTTCAATATATAGTGTATATCAGGGATAGCCAAGAGCAAGACGATCAGTGCGATATCTATTTAATATAGCCCGCGGAAGTAAAACTGTCAAATAAGTTTTAATAGTTAAAAAAATCTATGCATTATTTTAATAAATATTTAATAAGAAATAAACGAATTTGAAAATTTATTGCAAAAATATATTTCGGTATAAAATGATTGTAAGAAATATGTGGCGACCGTTCGCCAAACAAACATTTTTTGGGACAAACTACTTTCTAATGTTTTTCAGAAGCACTTTAAAATGAAACGTTAATTTTAATTATCTTTTTATTTATTTATAATTTTAATTATCATTTATTTAGCTATGCCTTTGTTTTTGTAGATTTTGAAAAAGACATTTTTGAAACCTTCGATCTTTAATTAAATATTTACTTCATTTAAAATTAACGTGTTCCCAAAGTTACAGACTTTTCTGCATATATAATAACGATTATATTTATATAATCAACGCAGTATGCTCAATTCATAATTTAACCTTGATTTTTCTTACTGATTGTTATAGACGGTGGCATTATATATGTAAAATAACTTCACCTATAGGAGAACATCCTTTGTTTCATGAACCTATAGAATTTGATTACTAAATGGATGTACAAATAGTAGCGATCTTTAACTTGAGGTTTTGACATTTGACGTTTCATATGCTTAAAAAAAATGGATGGTGGTTTGTTGAAAGTTCTCCACTCAAAAAAATGGTAAAAATATAAATTCTAGTTGCACAAAGGTTTCAAATTGATTTGTTTTGATTATCAAAATTTTTGATTAACAATAAAGGCTTTTTCATTGTTCTGTTGCATTTCAAAGGTTATAAAAAATTCATTAATTTTATGGTTCTGGATTTTTCAGCCGTTTTAATGATTTAAAATAAAATATCTAGGACATAGTTAAATAGTCTGAAAACCAGACTTTTTGAGTATCTTAATGAAATTTTAAGAATTTATTACTAGTTAATTATTTTGTGCAATTTATCCTTAATTGTATTATTTTCTTGTTGATATTACAGCTAAAGTTTTTTTAATAAAATGGTAAATAATGAGCTATAGATATATTATTCGCATAAATATTAGAAAACTAAATTTGACTAATTAATGATAAAAATTAGAAAAATCTTCGCAACAACTATATATGAAAAAAGGTAAACTTTACGTCAAAATTTTTTATGATTTGTGTAGCTAATGAGGCCATTGAATTTTATTCAAAGAAATACATTTTTCACGACGTGCCCACTTGTACCTCTATATTTTAATTAAGTAAAATAGTAGTTAAAATATTCCAAAATATGGTCCTGCGAGATTTTTTTTATGTGAAATGACGCTAAAACGAAAAATTTACGCTGCGCTGCAAGATATAATATTTTTTATTTTAATATTATTTATATTGATAATTTCACATATTTTTTTGTATATATCTTAAAAAAATCGATAGCGATGCTTTAAATATTATCTTTTAAATATTAATGAAATATAAATTTATTTAATATTAGATCTACAAAAATTTGATACACAAAAAAATAAAATCAAGTTAGTGATTTTATTTTATAATATTATGAAATATGTCAAAATAGATATTAAATATCTAAAAATTTTAAAATTGTAAAACTCGAACACTAAATTTTTTAAATGTATTTTATTAAAATTATTATCTAACGAGCCGCCTATGAGTATGCTGAAGAAACCTGCGTAAATCGCGTTAACGCGTTAAATCAAAATCAAGGTAAAAAAATGCTTGGAAAATCCCTCCCTCACCTGTAGGCGTTTTAGTCTTAGATGGAGGAGTAGGTATATATATAGGAACAGACGATGGACCATTATAAACCATAGCTTCGTAGACATCGGAGTGAGACGCTAATCTACAATAGATTACTACCAATTACAGACAAGGTGCGATATATAGTATAATAATATACTCTATACACTTTGGGTGGTGGATATTAATAATATAAATATAAAAAATACTATAAAATAACAATGTATCTGAAAATACATTATATATAATTAGGCATATATTTTTTAAGTGTGGTAATTATTGTAAATTAATTAGAAATATTAGTGAGAGTGTTATTTTTATTTAATTTGTATACTACATATTTATTATTTAATATTAAATTAAATGAATTTTTAAAAATTTAAATTTCTAAGAAAAAAATTTTTCGAATACAAATTTAACTGCAAATAATGGGTTAAGATATTTTATATTTTGATATATAATAATAAATCACAAAACTGTCTGAAAAAATATAATAAAAAATGTATATCTTATTTTTTTAATTTATTATATTAATATATTTTTTAATAGCTGATCTAAAAAATAAATAATATTATATTAAAATCCTAAAAAATTATATATTGCTATTGATTTTTAAAACTGTATTATTTTCAAAACTTAAGTGTGTTTTAATCAATATCAACATTATTAATATTTTTAAGAGTATTTAAAATAAATCTTTGGGTGTATTTTTATATTTAAATATATAAAAATACACCCAAAGCATTTTATAAAATCACAATTTTTAAATATTGTTTGCGTAAAATATTGAGTTGCCCTTTTCAGACATACTATACAATTTAATATTAAAAAAACAAACAGGTAGAATATATTACAATACCTAAAAGTATTTTTATCTTAGAGGAATTTTTACAAAAAAATATTAATAAAAATTTAAAAAATGTTTATAAAAACAATTTATTTTCAAATATTAAATCATAAGTCATTAAAAATACAGTATACAGTGATTTGAAATATTTTTAATAAAATTAGTTTGTATCTATTTTTTCAAAGAAATGTACTAAATGCTGAATATTGTTAAATACTATCTAATCAATGGTACAATATAAACCAATACGTTTTTATTTATTCAATAAATAATTTATAAATTTTTCAGATGAAATTCGCTATATTTACAATTTTCGTATTGATCGGATTGGCGATTGCATCTCCAGTCCCGGAAGAACCAAAAGATTTGGAGGAATCCAAAAATGTCGAGCCACAACCAGAAAATCCTGACGATGACCTAAAAACTGATGCCTCATTCTGGGGTGGCGGATACTATCGCCCATATTACAGCAGGCCATGGTATTTTTTATTACTTATTTTACACAATCATATTTTTTTTAAATCCGTAAAATAAAAATTTGTCAAAAACAGGTATTCCGGTGGCTGGAACAGCTACTACGCCTATCCCAGATATTACGGATATGGCTACGGATGGCCAACCTACCGCAGTCACTACTGGCGCTAAACGACATCGAAAACGTATTTTGAATTAAGGTTAATTGATGCTGAAAGAAGTGAAAAAAAAACACACCTTCTAAATATATTTTTTTACTATGTTTAATAATGTCAATCTTTGTTCTTCTTTTCTATGCTTGATGCGTTCTAAACGAAATTTTTGTAAATTTGTAAATCTTTCTCACTTCTTTGTACTATATTTTTATACTTAAATATAATATTTTTTATTAAAAAATGTTTTAATATTTACTACATTACTATTATCCTTATACAAAAAGTTATCAACACTATCGAAATATCATAAATATTTGCTGCAATATAAAATAAACCTGATTTTTAAATGCGCGAATCTATTGTATTATACAAAATTTTGGAAAGCACTTCTTTTTATAACAGCATTATTAATATAAAAATAATGAAAAAAGTATTGAATACACATCAATGATCGAAGCTTATAATTTTTTTAAAGATATTTAACAATTCTTAAAACACTGTTTTAAAGAAACTGATATCCATAAAACTTCATATTATATTTATAAAAAGAGATTGAATTAAGGGTTTTTTATAACTTTAATAGTGCATAGGATTTAACCTATGAATATTAGTACCTATATGTATATTTTCAGTATTAAATATAACAGATATCGTATTCAATATAAATTTTAAATATCAACTATACATTCATATCTATAACTGGTCTAAATAATATATTTTTAGATTTTATATTTCTTTGAAAGGTTTTGGTTATCTGTTCGGTAGACAAAAATAATTATAGCAATTGACATATTGTATGCATACAAAATTTAAATCAGAACATGGACCTAGTTGTGATACAACGTTCTATATTATTAAAATATTTAATTACATAGCTATGTTTGAACACATGAAAAATGTATTATACATATCAGTTTGATTATAATTTATTATTATATTCATTATTATTATTATTATTTTATATTCATATTTAAACATGCTTTATATATATACATGTGTATATATTTCTAAACAGAATAAAAAAGCATATAATAATATACATTTCAGTATATTATTATTTCCATCTGTCGAGCATTCTTCCAACTATATGTAATACTACTGCAAATTTAAGTAAAAATAGTTTAACCTTGCATAAATATATTATAAAAAAAGTAATAGTATACAATAGGTATTTAATATATTATTTATTGAATATTCTGAATAATGTGAGATTTTGGCAACACTGCGACCTATTGTTTAGGATCCCAAAAATCTGTTATTTGTTATATAAAAAATAACACTTTCAGAAGGTCTCGTATGGCTATTGTAATTTTTTTAGTTTAATTCAACTATTGTCACGTACGGTATACACCGGTCGGCATAAAAATACGCCTCAGCGGAACGTGAGGCTGCAAGATATTTTAATTGTTTAATCAAAGATCGTCGATGGTCGCTACAATGCTATGAAAATCTCACATATTTAAATTAGCAAGTAATAATATAATTAAAAGTCACACATTATTAAAAATAACTTTACTTTTTAAGTATAAAATGTAAATGGATGAACTTATTTTATAAAGTTTTGCCTGTAAAGCAATAGATTGTATGATTCAGCCAAAATTTATAAAATCTATATATTACTTACGTTTTTTGTAGTACTAGTGACGTTAGTATTTTTGTAGTGAGCCAATTTACAAATATGACCATTAATTTGATCCAAAATAGTATACTTATTTAAATGAATTACCTAATAAGTGTAATATATTATTTAAGTAACGTACAATATTATATATATTTTTTTTTTCTAACTATTATAGATAATTATTTATTATTTAGTAAAAAAAAGCTAAGATTAATTTTCTTGATCTTGGTATTTTGGGACTGATTTTTCTTTTATAAAATCTAAGCAGCGATTTATAATATCTAGGTTGCAATAAAAAAAATATTTACCTGCTTTAAATTTAAATTGAAATTCAATCTCTTGAAATCATTATTTTAATTACCGAATAAATATTTTTATTCTTTCTTAAACACTGACATCTACCAATGACTACAGAAAATATAAAGAAAAATTGTACATAGTCAAATAAATAGTCTATAGTATTTTAAAACATTTTATTTTATTTCACTAGAAAATGCATGTATTTGGTTCACATATTAGATTAAATATACATTTACAATAATATACACAATTATGTGCTAAATATCATTTATAAATTATTATTGTTATAAAGCAATTTCAATCAATCTTATTGATTAAAAAACATATTTTTTGCGTATATAATATGAATTTATATAAATTTATAAAATAAATATTGTGTAATTTTAACTTCAGAAATAAATCTATAGTATCTTACTATTGATTGTTTTTGTTAATTTTTCTCATTTAATTAGAGTTAACAATTTAGGTATTTTAGATGTAATATATATTTGATGTGAATATTTATTTCATTAAAAAAGTATTTTTATCGTGCATTACTTATAGATTATGTGCTTATTTTAGATATTATAAATTCTAATTTATATACTTAACGCCAATTTTTATTGTGAGTATTCTAGAACATAATATTATATGACATGTCACATATGGATGCTAAGATCGAAATCGGACGAACTTAATTTATACACCATCTAGATTTTACTGGATATCATATCTTCAATTCACACCTTTTTATTGTACTTTTTTTTTAGAATTTCAGGACTCATATTCACTACGTGATTTAAGTTGCATCCTAAAAACGTGACTGAAATTTGATTGTCTTTAATATTTTTGATTGCCCTTGTATATATGTATTGCATACAAATTAGAGCTTTGTAAATAAGATTTTCTTAATAAGCAGTATTATTTTTATATTGAAATATTAGAAAACACCCTATAAAATAGTATACGAATTACCCATAATATTGTAAAAATATTTGGAATAATATTTATTTTTCGAATAAAGAGAGCGACTTTATTAGCGGTTTTAACTATACTATAATATATAGTAAGATTATAATTTTATTCATTTTATCCAAATTAATTTATGTACTTTCTATTTATATATTTGGATTATGTTTATACAATACAGCATGTTTTTAAAGTAAATATATATTTTGTGAGACACAGTATTCACGAATAGCTATATAAATGTAAATAGTACCTGTTTTGTGCTACTTTCTCACAAAGTTGACTTTCATTATTCTTTATTATTTTCCCTAAATATTACTATCAAAATTCGTTCCTGTCTAATATCTGCCATTGTACGTTTTAAAAGGGGTTTAAATGTAATGTGAACCTTTCAAAATTTGCATGTTTTCTTATAAAACATTCTGGCAGTATATATTTAATTATAAAAGTCACTTTATAAACACCTGGCTTTTACAACAAACCTAATAATAGTATCTCCATATATGTACAAAGTTGTTTATGTTTTCTTTCTTTTTTTGTAACACATTCTAAAGAAAGTCTACCCATAAAAATAAATAATATTCAGGCCACGTCACCTACTCATAGTAAAGCAAGTATTTGTAGTAAATTTATTGTAGATGTTTTTCCGCATCAATTATCATCTGAATCGCATTATCCAATTGTCACCTTGTCAAAGGTGTAAAACGTTTGTTATTTTGTATTATACGTTGACCTTACTCGTTTTAATAATGCATTAGTGTGATAATAACTTAGATTTTAATATTCATCAAAAAATATACTTCATTAGTGATGTTTTAAATAGCTAAGAGATTTATTATGAAAGTATATTGTAGATATTTCCTATTTCCTTTTACATCAAATAAGTTAAAAATATACATAAATTTTATAAAAGATTATTGAGATCTTATAGAATCTTTTAATGATTTTTAATAATATTTTTAAGGCAACTAATATTCTAATTAGAAAAACTGTTTTATATTAATCGAACCAAGGATAGGGTACAATAACTTATTTATATGCGAGTATTAAACTTATCTTTAAAAGCAAATAACTAAAAAAATATGTACATATATGATAAACTTAATTAACACCAGGGACATTTTCTAAAAGTTTTAATATAAAAGTATTTTACACTTTTTTATAATAATTTATATTATTTTAATTTATATTTAATATTAACAGCATTAGATATAATAAATATTATAATAATTTAACAGGTGTGTAGAAATCACTTATTAATAAATACATTATACTTTTTTTTTACTTTCTTGCTTCTAAATAAATAACATTGCCATCTTTATTTACTTCTTGTTAATGTTTTACATTAATTAGGTTTTTATATATATATTTTTTTACAATCTTCTTCGTCTTCTTGCTCAACTTATCTTATTTTTTATTTATGATCAATGGTTCCTTCTTCGTGATCATGTCCAATCTCCGCATCTTTGTATTCCGATTGAACGATTTCTTCCTTATTTTCCTGTTCAATTTGAACTTCTTTATGCTCATTTCCTATCTCTAATTCTTCCTGTAGCTGTTTGACAGTTCCTTCCTTATTTTCATGTTCAATGCTTTCTTCACGTTTTTGACCAATTTCTAATTCTTCGTGTTCCTTATTATTTTCACGTTCCTGTCCTATCTGCTCTTCTTTGTGTTCATGTCTACCATTCTCAATGTATTCTTCCTTATTTTCTTGTCCAATTTCTAATCCATGATTTTCTTCTACAAACTCTGCTTCTTCGTGCTCTTGTTCATTTTCATGCTCAATTTTTCCTTCTTCATCCTTATGTTCAATCTCTAAATGTTTTTGTTTGTATTTAATATTTTCATATTCATGACTAATATCTGATTCCTCATGTTTTTGTTCAACGTTTTTTTCTTCATTTTCATGTTCATCTGTTTGACCAATTTCTGACTCTTTCTGTTCTTCTTCGACGTTTTCCTGTTTATTTCCATGTTCTTGTCTAATCTCAACTTCTTCGTGTTCTTGATTACCAATTTGTTCTGTATTTTCATGTCCTATGTTACCTCCTTCGCCTTTATGTTCAATCTCAGATTCTTTTTGTTCTTGTTCAAGGTTTTCCTTTTCATTTTCATATTGTTGTGATGTCTTTGCCTTTTCATTTTCATGTTCAATATTGTCTGCAGGCTCTTGTCCAATCTCTGATTCATAATGTTGTTGTTCAACATTTTTCTGTTGATTTTCGCGTTCTTTTTCTAGGCCTGCTTCTTCGTATTCTTGTCCAATGTTCCCTTCTATATTCTCTTGTTCTTGTTTTTGTCCTTTCTCTGCGTCATCATATTCTTGCTCAACGTTTTCCTCTTTATTTTCATTATTTTGTCCTAAATCTGCTACATATTGTTCGTCGCTAATATCATTATCTTGTCCTAAATCATCTTCATCTTGTTCCTGTTCAATATTTTCATAATTATTTTCATACTCAATATTTCCCTCTTCATGATGATTTCCTGTTTCATTTTCGTCTTCTACGTGTTCACGTCCAGTTTCTTTTTCCTCGGGTTCACGAACAGCATTTTCTTTTCCATCTTCTTCGTTTTCTTTTTCTGTATCATGTTCTTGTTTCAACTCTTTTTCGCGCTCGTGTTCAATCTTCTGTTCTTCTCTGTATGCAAACAAAGGTCTGAATACGTCTTCAGCAGCCGTATTTAAAAGTTCATTATCGTCACTCTTCGGGCCATCATAATAATTATATAATCTCTCGTCATAATACTCCCTAGTGTCTAAATCTTGAATATAGAACACTTCTGTATCATTCAAAGACACTTTCAACAGCTTCAAAACTACTGCGTTGTTAGATTTTTGAATTAACGGCAAACTTTGAACCCAAACCATTAAAAAAGACAGTGCGTAAATTGCAACAGCCTTCATTTTAACGCGACTAAAAAAATAATGTTTATTTAGACTCTATAAACATTTACCAAACATTTAATATAATTTTTACTCACTTCACCAGAGATGCGTTTGATGTTAGTTATTTTCTTAAATGATTTCAAATATGATATTTATATGTAATAAGGCGACCTTATGCACCGTAATGGTGATAATTTTTTAATAGAGCTTCTTTGGAAGGTGACAGTTCCGAGAGGTGGTTGTGTCTATTTTTTTAATATGCATTCTATTATCACATTTGTACGAGTACTTGTTAACACATATTGTATAGTATTGTGTGTCATGTTTCAAAAATAATAACAAAAACTCTGATGTAACAATGTATGTATTTTACCGAAGAAGTGTTTACAAATACATTAATAATATTCTATAAAGGGTGCGTAAACTCTATATAAAATATATTTTTTAGGTTCATCTTCTTTTATGGAATTTTTAATTTGCAGTTTGTTTTGTAATTTTTGTATTCTTTTATTTCTTTGTATGTTCTGTCTCATCTGCATTTTTCTGTATGTAAATAAAGGTCTAAATACAATATTATCTTCAGCTAATTCCAAAACTTCGTTATCTTCTAATACGATATCATTCTCAATGGTTAAAGCTGCTTCCGAAACAACAATTTTTAAATCATCCAATGCGATTAAATTTTTAACTTCTTCAACTTCCACGATTGGAATTTCTTCAATATATTCTTTAAATCCTTCAGATTTATTTAAAGGTAACGCTGCACCGAGCAAAACTTGATAGTAAATGAGAAGCAATATTTTGGTATTCATCTAAATAAATGTTAGCAAAATTATGAAAATTATAAATAATTTATATTGTATGATGACAATGTATCTTACCGCAAATTTTATTGACGTTCAACGACTGTGTAAAGATTGAATCACAATTTGGTATTCACACAATATTTATAAAAATGTGTTCAAGGAACATAGAGATATATGTGATAATTTGCGCAAATAAATATAAACTTGGTAAAAAAAGACAAACAAATATTTATTACGAATATATATGCAATTATATATTAAGGAATATACAATTAATCGTAAATATTTTTTTATATACAAAATAATATATTATATTATAATTTATACATTTTTAATTTTGTAAAGATACAAAAAAGAGGAATAGATAAATAAATTATATTTTTCATAAATAAAAATAGGGCGGGAGACATGCACCATCTCACGCAGTAGCTACTAAAATAATACTTTTATCAAATATAGCACCTAATTCCAGTTATTTAATGTCTTAATTGATTAAGTCAATCGTAAACATTTTACTACATTGATTTAACAAATTATAACAATTAGAATACATATTTATTTTTTTGCTTTATAATTTAATACTTGTTTGATAGCTTGTTGCTATTCGATAGGGTATTTTATAAATTTATATACTTAAAATACTGTAAATTAAAAATAAATTTGTAAAAAAACCATCTACGTCATTATTCGTAGTAGAGGGTATAAAATAGAATTCATATAAGCATATACATACATACATATGTTACATAAGTAATCTTTACTTTATTAAATAATAAAAAAACTTCTAATCACATGTAGTTATTTTTTAGTTATCATGACCCTATCAATTTAAATCAGCTGCCTTAATGATCTAAGGAACAGTTGATGTTTATGAAAGATAAAGTCATAGATGATTACCTTTTATAAATACTTCAACCTCAGCAGAATGTAAGGTATTGAAATGCCATTAATTAGCAAATTATAGAAAACTTATTATCATGCATTACAACTCAGTTGATTTATTTTTATTAAAAACCTTGATATTACTCTATGAATATGAAAATTTTATTAATCTAATTACCGTAATTTTAAAGTATTTAATCGGTTATCTAATTCACATAGTTGCCATAATACGTTATCCTCTTAAAATTTAAAATCTAACACTCGTACGTGTAAATTTTGTGTGTGCGAAATCAATTTTTGACAACGAGCGACCTTGGTACATTGACTAGTCCGGCCCTTAAGGCAATTGTTACGCTATTATAGCAAATAATAATAATTGTAAAAGCAAACGTTGACTTTTTCGAAACTTTAACATGCTTAAAAGCCAGTGACGAAATTCAATGTGTTTGCAAAGTATCATTCATTGTGGCAAGGTAGACTTTCGAATACCTGTACGGCCAGATATGTAAATATGTGCCAGACAAAATGACCATTTAAAATTTATTTTAAATATAGTCTGTCAAACAACCTAAAAACGCTTACCTTAATAAAAAATCGATTTATGAATGAACCGTGTTCTTTGATTTTAACGTTATATTTTACTATTTGCCGTTAATTTATGGCGGAAAAATTTAAATGATATAAAAAGGACGAAAATAACAGCTCTTTGCATATAAATATTTAAATTTATGCTATTTTAATACTATTTTATATAATAGTTATATATGTATTTTTTAATAAATTAAAATATACAATATAAAAGGAATACAACTATTCGATAAATATCAAAGTTTAGTATGCACGTTAATTTTTATGTTTCGCATTACTTTTTAACTTAAACCAATTTATGTTAAATAATCGTTTGGCTAACATTTTGTATATTTTATATAATTTTAGAAAAAAAATTATTTAAAAAATATTAAATAAGGTTAATTTTTGTGCATACCGTTATTAGTATTTAAAATAATTTTAGTTGTCGCACGACGACGACAGGCGTTAGGCAAAACATGTTTTGAATGAAAAAACAGTTTAAATAGAAAATTCGTTTCCAGATCCAGAGATTGGCAAAGATTTAAAAATATTTGTGGATAAACATATTATTCACTTATTATGGTATATTTTCCAATGTAACATAAAGAGCGTTAGCCCAATGTCCTAAATTTAGTGATATACATATAATTATTACTGCTTAATAACTATATGTCGCTATGTCGAACCGATTTAGATTTTATTTTAATTATTCATCACTAAAAATCTAGGAAAACCTAATTTGTGATGATCGATCGGACTTATAATTAAATATGTGGCGACCACACACATATACCTAGGTTTGAAAGTTTTTTTTTAAAAGCCTGCGTTAATTTAATGTGACCAAAATGATCGTTCATCAACAAAGAAACATGACAATAGCGAAAGGATGGAATCACACACAAAGCCTTCGTTACGGCCAGAAAATCACATAAATAACACGACTTTTGTTCTTACTGTAAATATTTTCAGTCATTAAGAGAATATTTTTGTCACTTAAATAATAAATTATCAGATCTATATGATTCCTATTGCAATGCAATACGACCTTGGACAATACCCATCAAGCTAATGTCGCTTTCTAAAGGTACCTATTTCGCCGTTCTAAGAAGCGACTGCAACGATTGGATGGATGATCGCTGTATAATTGGTCAGCAAGCTTTGCAGCTCTGGACACTTATTTTTGTTGACTTTTGTGATTTTTTAATATCAATTCAGAAGCTCTTGATACTTTCAATAAAATAATATAAAATATATTCTTATTCTTTAATTTATTGGTATTATTTTCTATAGAAATAATTTACTTCAATCGTTTAGGTTGAAAATTTAGGTTGTTGTCAACTGGTATATAGTACCAACCGATTTTACCACCTCTCTATCATTCTGGTTTTACCAAGATAAAAACATTTTGTTCAGTATGTTGAGTTCATTAAAGTATTTTGATAAAACTACCATATAAATGAAACACTCAAACCTTACGGAATAATTTATGAAAAATGGCTAGCAAGTAATTTCCAGTAAAAATAAAATCTTTTTTATAATTACTCTTTAAAATCCAAAAAAGCATAACTTTTTGATAGTTAACCACTTTAATCATAACTATAAAGGCGTTACATAGCCTTCAAACCTTCACTGTAAATCATTTTTTATAGATTTTCGGGAATTAGTTGCAAGAGTATATTTATGATGACGTTTCACTATAAAAATTTGCCTGCAAGAACATTTTCGGCCGTATAAATAAAATATTGTCTAATGAGAGCAATCGTTTCAACACAAATACTTTTATGAATGATAGACTATTAATTTTAAAACGTAAAAGGTTTAAGTCTTGGTCCAACAATGTTTTTTTTATTATTCCTGGAAGTTAATTAGAAAAAAATCAGATAATATATTGATTTATTATTACCGAAATTAAAATTCTCTATATACGGTTTATAACCAATAGTTTTTCAAATAATCTTTTGCAGATAAATTAATCTTATAGTATAAGCTAGTTTCTGAGAAATTCGTTATTTTTTAATAATAAAATAATAAGTCGCTACTTTAAAAATATAATTGTATATTTATAGATAAAATCAGATCCTAGAAAATATTTAAAATTTATATCCACAGTTTAATTAAAAAATATCTGTACATAAGAATTTTTTAGTGCAATTATTGTCAAAAAAAATTGCGTTTTTTCTAACTTTTTTTCACACATTATGGTATTATTTGTAATTTAAATTTACATAATGTACAAATATACAAATAAAAGTACTTATATACTTTTATTAATTATCAAAATTATTTTATCATTATGAATAATACTTTAAATACACTATTTTTTATAAAAAAGGTCTTTTGTAAGACATGAACTAATTATTATATTTTTAAGAGTTCAATAAGGATATTCTAGTATTTTTATTTAATATATATAACCTATATATCATTAAAAACTTTAACCCACACATATTTCATGTGATATATTACATAAGTAATTTTGCCATATTTTTTATCGTAAAGAATTTTGAATGTGTGAAATAGTACAATATTTATAGCAAATAAAATCTTTAAAAATATTATTGAAATAAAATCTTAGCCGATTTTAATTCTAAACTCTTCGTGTAATATAAACAAACATATAATAAAAAAATAAATTTATTTTTCATATAAAAATCATATAAAACCTTATAAATACTTATACATGTAAATAAAGTAGATTAAAAAATACCAATTATATTACTAAGACTAAAGTTGCACGATAAGATATGGTACTGAGTCTATTTTTATGTATTTGATCTTTTGATTGACCAACTTCTTCTTTTTCTGCAACTTTCTATAAGCAAATAGAGGCCTGAAGACAATATTGTTTTCGGCCGTATTTAACATTTCACCTTCTATGTCATCCTTTGCTTCCAAAAGATCACCTCCATTCAATAAATCAGACCCATTAAGGAAGTCTTCAGATTTGTTATTATTATTCATAGATAATAATGTTGATTCTTTAGATATAGGTGAAGATCTAACCAGAATTGAATTGAACATGTAGCAACTTAGGAAGAATTTAGTCAACTTCATAATCTGTAACAAATAAAAAACACATTAAAAAAACGTTAAATTAAATTAAATGTACTACATAAATACATTTTAATTATTTTTGTATTGTTTTTCTTGTCTCTCTTTAGCTTTTCTATAAGCAAATCTAGGTCTGAAAATTCCACATTCTTCGGTGATTAATATTTCATCCATTTCTTTTGATTGAATATTGATTAAAAATAGATTTATTATTATAAATATAATTGTAATTATTCTGTAAATGATATTCATTTTCAAAGCACGCAAAGAAGCACTAACGTTTCAAAACGTTTACACATCTTATTTATACTGTCCGCTTAAGTTATTTCGAGCTGTATTTTTATCATAAATCATTACCGCAAATATATTGGTCAATTATGCGTTTTAAGCGTACAAATATTTTTGTTGAACTCAAATATTTGAGAGACAATTTATATCGACTGTTATTTTTTTCCAATTCCAAACACAATGAAGATACTTACGTTTTAATTATTATTTATTATATGTATAAAAATATTTCTGTGTAAATCCAATTGTTTCAGCGTCAATCGACGAGATCACTTTGTTACTCCGAATGGACAAGAGGCCGTTTATAAAGATTTCGATCGAATCGTCCAAAAAAACAATGTGATAATTAAGTGGATGTTTCACGTTCAGATTAACATTTTCCCTCCAATTTGCGAAATTCGGTTTTCCGTGTGTGCTGTCTCGGAAAACGTGCGAAAAACACCAAATGGTAATTCGTGAAAATGTGAAACTGCTCGTCAATTATCACGTTGCAATTGCGTCGTATGATGATATTATAAGTGCTTCCGACCTCTGGTGATAAATTTGATGAAAAGACTCATCGAGATTCTGAGAAATGATAGATCAAAAGTGTTAATTATATAACATAGATTCGATTTACTTCTATTTTGAGATTGTTCTAAGAATAATACATAGCAATTTTCAGGGGTTTCCTGGAAGGAAAATGAGTCTTAAAAATAAACAACTGGTTTTTCGTAGCAGAAGTTTAAGGGTAATTATTAAATAGCAGCATGTTTCTTATTGTTGTAATACTAAATTACTTGTCTTCAATATTTTACTTTTATGTATTTACAGTATAGATATAAAAACGATATTCTCTTTCCTCAATGTCTGTCAAACTTTTTTTGTAGGTGTTTTGTATGTGTTTCAACCATCTGCATATTTTTTTTATAATTTAGAGGTCACTCTTACGACTATTCGAACAAACTAAGAGAGAGCCTCCTTACCAATAATTGCGTAAATAATTGGAAATAATGCATAGACTTCCTAATAGCACATGACAAAAAACTACTCATTATTTGGAGAGGACGCACGCTAGACAATAAATTCTACCTTGCGCACATTACCATTTTTTTTCGACTCTTTGGTTACTGATCGCCAAGGTGGTCATCTGTACCGTATCTCTTAAGGCGTAAACATATTTCAAAGGGATGTCATAGCCTTATAGTCGCTGGTCATCTCAAATCTTAATTTAAGCCCTTGATTGCTTTTGTGTATTGCTTGGCTCTTAGTCGAATATGAATATTGAAGCTGAAAATGATCATCGCTTGCCAAAGTACAAATCCGAATGTTCACTCCAAAGCGGTGTATTGGCTTTTATTAGCATAATCTTTAAAAAGGAAACCTCTGCTATTCATAATCGATATTTTTTTTAACCAAATAGAGCTGACGCTGATAAATTTTATTTATTAAAAATGTTTACTGTCGGCTAAATAAACTGTGTAAATTGCATGTTTTTGTAGCAGCTTAAATGTATTTTTTTGCTACATACAGTATGCACTAGAGAGATGCATTTGCTACCTGTGCCTGAAGAATTTATATAAAGCTCTAGAACAGGATTTTTTATGACGTGTTTAATTCAATGTGTAGGGTGGTAGTTTTTGTCGAAGATAAGGTTAGCTTTTACCGAATTACTTATGTTTTGCTGCCGTTTTTAATTGTAAAATGCGTAAATTTATGTATTTATTTTGGTTATTTTTTTATTTTTTTAATAAATCTTCCGTTGTAACCTGACAGGCATACGCCCAATGCGTTACAACGGAGTAATTTTGTACAAACTGAGTAAGTTCATCAGATATAATAAATGGCTACAAATAAGTATTAACCATTAGGCTGAAAGTATGGAAATCGGTGACATCTATTGTATATAAATAATTATAAATTATTTTGTGTAATATAATTTACAACCAATAGATGTCATTGCAGCTGGGGCTGGTTTTTTAATAATAGCGCATTTTAGTACCGAGTACCGTTGCTGGGGCTCGACCCCGCAACCTCAGAATTACTAGTCTATGACGTTACGGACTACGCTATTCCGTCATATTACATATTATCTATTACACATATGAAATGCGCAAACGTTCCTCTCAAAAAGTCTGTTTAGCTTGTTCATTTTTATGACTTTTTGTGGGTGTCTTCACTATTTGTGTAAATTAATAATTTGAATGCTTTTATTTAAAATTTATAGTGTCTAAGCAATTAGCAAGTCTGTATTTTATACAATATTGTTATCAGCGTACTTTATTTGAAGTTATGCTAATAATTATTGACAGCGTATTGTCAACGCTACATTACTTATCTTATATTCGCTTGGAAAACCGTATTATGAATTATTGTAATCAATTATTTTTTCTATATTGAAATGTATGTATTCGGGTTTTCAACCACCTTCAAAAAGTCTGGCCAAACCCCGTATATTCACGCAGCAATGGAGAAGAGATCTTATGACCAAATAGTTGCGTTATTATTTAGAAATATTGCACTGACTACTTAATAGCACACCTGGCCTGAGACGTTAATAACTTATAAGCACCGCCGAAAAACTACTCTTTGTTTGGAAAGGACGCTAAAAAATATATTCTACCCTGTGCACATTTGGTTATGGATCGTGCGTAAAGCACACAATTAAGCACATTTAAAAGTTTCTAAGGGGCGATGTCGACAATCCGTCAATGCTTGACAGTTTTCGGCTGCGAGTTTTAGAGTGCCCTAAAGAGTCGCGATTGTATTTTATTCTTACCCTTTAAGCCAGGACGTCAGCACTTAGGAACGCTCATCTTGCACGAGCCATCCAGTTTCTCAACGAGCTTGCTAAACACAATAATGTTTTCTTCTTCATGAGTTGGAAAAAATAAAAAATAAATAATTTTTTTTAAATATGTTTATATTTTATTTTTTTAAATGTTCAATTGTATAAATATTTTTTTGTCATAATGAAAACCACTCAAGTCATAATAATCTGATATGTAATCAAAATTAATTAAAAATATATATACATCTTGCGCTTGTTCTCTTTTTTGGCACCCAACAAGCGCAGATTTCTCTTTAGTGAATTCTCTTAGTTATTACTACTTTTTGAGTTTATTAATTGCTAAATACTTATTTATTAAATTTTTTGATTAAATATAACTAGATATACGGAATTTCTTTCACTCCTTTCCATGACCGTTACTATTTATATTCTAGAGTACGCTCGGGATAAGGATGCCGGTTTGTTATTGTGTGCGTGTACATGTATATGAGAGGGAGAAGCGATGTAGCGTGTATTTCGTTGTCTCGCTTTTTCTTTTAAGGGCAGTCGCTGATTCGTCAACGCTGGTATTCGTCATTAAAGTGCAGTGTGGCACAGAAATTCGATCTTCTCTAGTGATTTATTTTAAATACTTTTGTGTTGATATTGGTTTAACCCAGATATGCCCACTGTCTCATAGGTAGGTCACTAAGCTCGTGCCACTGTTTTTTATTTATAAATGAAATTTTAAGAGAACAAAATTTCTTGGGCATATCTGAGTTAATTGATATAAAGGCTTTAAATATACACTGTAAGTTATTTATTCTCTTACCCGTGGATCAAAATATTTTAATTATTTTTCCATTAATCCGTACGTTTTTGGTTTTTTTACACTATTCTCTGTAAGGCTTAAAAAAGTTATTATTCTTATACCCGCACTTCACTCTCCGAAAGTTGTCCTAGTGGAAGTTCGACCGAAGTCGGTCAAGGTCGCAGTTTTTCGAATAGCGTTCGCACAGCCGGGAATTTCATACGCGTGCACGCTTCTCAACCTCGCGTATTATAACTACGTGCGTGTTTTAAACACAAAAAAAATTAAAGCCAAATGGAGAAAAAGGAGATGGTGGATGATTGCAATGCACCGGAATAGATCAATGTTAGTAAATAAGACATTTTATGTTGAATCGAGGCTTCACTGTCACTAATAAATAATAAACAGGAAACGTTCAAGTGTGCAACTAATGAATAATTTCTATTATTTTTTAAGGAAAAGTATGGAAAGTCAATTTGCTGAATTGAGATTTTATATACAATATATAGCTTAGGTCTTTCTCTTTATGATACATGCAAAATTGACTGCGGATTTTTGCGGTTTTTAACACATTGCATACCTTAAAAATGTATTATTCTTAAAAATGGGACGGGGCTTAGTCGCGAAAGTTACGACCTAAAAATTTGTTCAGAATCACCAAATATACACATATTTAAAAAAAAACGATACCGGGTATGATAAAATGCTAGTCAAATACTTTTTCTTAATATAAAACAGCAAATTTGTGACATATACAATTTTTTTTTTACGCTACGCGGCTAAATTTTTTTATTACGCTACGCACGGCCGTTAAACACGGAATTCCTCTTCCTCGGGCCTACAATTAAAGAAATGTTAACGTCAAATTTAAAATACAGTTTTGTAATGATTGTAATTTTTTAATAATATGGTTACCGTGGTAAAATCAGTAAACGTCAAATTGTGGATCGCGTACTAATGAAATAAAATAATAATTTGTTTGGAATGACTAAATATATACATATTTAAAAAAACGATACCGAGTATGATAAAATGCTAGTCAAATACTTTTTCTTAATAAAAAACAGCAAATTTGTGACATATACAATTTTTTTTTTTACGCTACGCGGCGAAATTCGCACGACCGTTCAACACGGAATTCCTATTCCTCGGGCCTACAATTAAAGAAATACTTTAAATAATTGTATTTTTTAGCACTTATAATATTATATATTTGACTAAGAGCACTTATGGAATCAACTAAAGTGGTGAAATAATTTTGGCCGTCCAGATCGGGCAAAAATACCAAACAGTGGCGCGATCGTGAAGACGCCCATATTAAAATTGAATCGTTCTATCTCAGTTTGCGATAAACCATCTCTATCTCTCTCTCTCGTCACGCGAGAGAGCGAAAGGGGAAGTATCTCGCCGCTCGCGCTCGAAGCGTCTTCGGGTATTACTTTCGGAAAGCGAGGGAATTTTCGGAGGCGACGAAGTCGGCCGCCTCGACCAAAATTACCCCCAGTTTACCTCCCGTTCGCGGTGACCTCGGAGAACTTGCGAGAGATTTTAGCGCGGGGACAACCGAGCTCGACCGAAGTAAGCCCGAATTTTCACATTATATTTCCCGTCCTTGGCCAACTGTCGCCTACTTTCGGAGAGTGAAGTGGAAGCATTATCGTTGCGCCAATGATAATTTTTTAATTTATTCAATGGATTCTAATGATTTAATAGAGTTGTGGAGCTGTTAAGCAATCTGCGAATAATTTCTTTCCTCATTTTATATCTTTTTGCTTTTGAAGAATAGCTACAGACTTTATTATTTTTTTGACTAGTGAAAAATTTTGAATTTTGCAAATATTTAATTAATGACATCAATGTCTGATTTCTTCGTTTATATAATATATTTTAATTGTTCGTTGAAATTTCCAACTTAGCTCAGATCTATGTATGTTAAATAAATATATATTTTCTTTTAAAATAAAAAAATAAAATATTCTGAGCGAAATTGTTTTGAGCCACACAGTTCACGCACACAATAACAAACCGGAATCCTTATCCCGAGCGTACTCTACTTTAAATTAATAACACTATTTTGCCACAATGTTTCTCCTTTTTCAAAGAAGAAACATTTCACATAATAGATTTTTTCTATTCATTCGCAACATTCACACTATGTAAATTGGCACAAAATCTATATTTTAAAATGAAAAAAATGAGGCAAGATGAATTAATATATTATACATATCATATAAATATAGCGGAAAAGTTCAATGGATATATTTAAAAAGTAATTTATTAAATCGATTCAATATAACGTTAACTTTTAGACCGTTACTTTGCTTATATGCAATAAATTAAGTTCCGTTAAATAATATGCAAGAATATACCGAATAAATATCACATATTCAACAAAAAAGTTGCACTGATATAATAAAATTACGCAGTGTTGAACTACATTATATATTTAACTAATGCATGTGACACACTCTTATTTATCCAATATACTCTCATTATCATCATCATGATTCATTGAAATAAACTGTTAGGTAACAATAGTTTTAATCTAAATGTAATAAATAAATAATAAATATTATATGTATTAAACAAAAATACTTTCCTTAAATAAAAATTGAACTTATGAGAATATACAATTTTATTTTATTTATTTTCATCTTCAAAATATTATAGAATCTGATATAATTAAAGGAAACCCTAAAAATATTTATTTATTACATAGATGATTGAATACCTTATTACTGTAATTTAAGATATAAAGCACTAAATAATGTATTATATACTCTAATACTCATAACCTATAATAATATTTGTTTTGCTGATATAGCAAATAAGTTTTGCAGTGTAATAGATTGAGATGATTTATACTTTTTATTCAGCAATAACATTCTTTAAATCTATTGTATTAAACAAATTAAGTTTCATTAATTTGGTAAAACTTTTTTTTTGTGAATAAAAGTCAAAGTTTTATTGCATAATATTCAATTATATTAAAACATATTTCACGTGTATCGTTTACATTTCTTTAGAAAATATTAAAAATATAAATCTACGTTAATCTAATATATATACACACATTATGTTATTACCTAAATATAAAAATATTTCACAGAAATAATAAACGAATATAAAACTAGCATTAAATTATACTTATATCATAAATAAATCACTCAACCCAAATACGGATTAGTCGCTCTGAATCTCTTTCTGCGGAAAGCTGTTAAGAATATCGGTTTAATTTCAGCTTCCGTTCCGTAAACAAGATTTGGACCCAAGGCTTCATAATCTGAATAGTCCAAGCTCCTTTTGCGGTTTTGTCTTTCGGCTTCTATCGGTACTATTTCTTCAATCGCATCAATGTCACTGAAAATTCCCACGTTTTGTCTTCTAGCGCTGGTCAAGAGTTGGTGAAAATCTGGATGCCCCTGCACGTTTTCAAAAACGTAGGTCTGATATTCGAGCCCGTCGTTGCTTTCGCGTCTTCCAGTCAATGGAAATCCTCCCATGAATTTATTCGGATCAAAGCTGTCATCAGCATCAATCACGTGGACCTTAACACCAGAATCTTGAATTGGCATCTGGATTGATGAGCCCAGAAGGGCTATAACGCCCACAATAGACAAACGACGCATCTTGGAATTCTGAAAAAAAATATATTGTTGCAGTATTCATAAAATTATTTTAAATAGTACATTTTATAATGTAGTTGTTTCTATAATAATATATTAAAATTCAGCAAATATTTATTTTTCGAAATTTTGTCAAAGCAAAAAGGTTAAACATAAATAAAATTAATGATATCTAAAAATAATAATATATCAACATGTATTTTTACATATAAATCGAGTTATTTTATCTTTGTGAACAAATTATTTCTATCATTTTACACGTATGATGAACTTCTACTAAATAAAATTGTTATGTATAAGAAATAGCTCTAAATAAAAGAAATAGCATGTACATGTAAAGAATTCGCTTATAACGTATCTTATCAATAAAATACACAGAAGAAGGTCACAAGAATCTAATACACCTAATTTGTTACCATAGAATAGATTTTTAAATGATTATATAAAATGATCAAGTATTTTAGAAAATGGTACAAATTGTTCCGATTAAAAATTAAACAGTATTTGGATTTTTTTTGTAAATTATTTTAATTATTTTATTTAAAGTTGATTATTTAAGGTTAAAATATTATATAAGTATTACTGTACGTCATATAAATAAAATATTTAATTTGTATAAATATATATAAATCTATAGTGTATATTTATAAATTTAGGTTTTAGTTTTTTTATTTATATTAATGTAAGCAAGTAATATTTTTTCAGTTAACTAATAATATCAAGAGTTAAGTTAAATGTTAATTGTTTTGCAAATTATTCATCAATATATTTACAAACTTGTTCAACCAATGCAAGTCGATCTTCGAATTCTTCAAATTTAAGCACTTTTCTCAGTGAGTTCTCAATCGTGAATAATCGATTGTTAAACCTCCGCCCAAATATATAAGCTCGTGAAAAAATCAACTAATTTATGCTCTTTAGCAGTCGTTAATATCTGGTATTTTCGGAACGAAAACATCCGATTTAGACAAATTATTTGAGCACACCCGGTTTTCGTTCGTGCCGGTTTACGGAACACATTAGAACCGTACAAATCTCCCACTATGTATAATGCCTTCCTTGGTTTGTGTCCAAAATTAACGACCAAAATGCAAATAGAACCGGGCCTTGAACGAGACCGTTCGGATTTGGCTTGTTATATAATAATTTTAATGTATAATACGAGAAAATTTTGCGAAAAAGTTTCAGTCCTTTTCGGCAGTTGATATGAACATGTGTAAGTGAAGTGAAATTTTTATCTAATAAAAAATAGTGTCAATGTGTTAATAAATGGATTTATACTATTCAAATGTGATATTGGTATAAAATGACTTTCAATTTATTTGGGAAATCGCCGCTAGATGTCAGTGAAAAACGTAAAACTATTTTAATAAATTTAGTGAAGGTTATATAAACGTATTATAGTGTAATTTTAAACCAAACATAAACAGTGCGTGTGAGTCTTTTTCGTTTACTGAAATAAATAAATAAATATAATTTATCATAGATGTCCATTCAATATATAACGTTATTTTTTTATTCCAAACTTTTATAATAGAGTATAATATACAATGAGTGCTAAAACATTTCTTGAAAATGCAACAAGATATTTGATAAAGATGGAAAGTTCTCGTTGTTATTGATTATTGTAATCTTAAACTTTACAATAAAAAAATATAATACCGAGAGCAATCAAGTTAAAATCCTTGCTCCCCTTCGATTCATTTCATGCGACTTGCAAAACAAGTTTATTCGTCACGCCGACATTATACATGCGCATGCAGCAATTAGATGAGGATGGAAGAGAGTCACTTGAAAATTGATTAAAAGAAAAAGCTGTCGGTGTATATAAATATATAGAAAGCAATACCAGTGCCGACAAGTCGGTGAAACTCCAAACAGCGTTTCTGTTCAAATTATAATCGTTACGAAAAATATCATTCTTTAAGAAAGGTAACAGACAAAAATAGACAGTAACAAATCGTTTAATTTTTATAAGGGCATGAATAGAAGAGAATAAAAACACATCCCATATCTTCAAAATAGTTTATAAGCGAAAAAAACAATTTTTAATACACTCTCAGTGAAAATTGCTATTGTACTTTAAAATAGTATTGTGTGTTTAAAACAACGCAGGTAGTAATTTTTAATCTGAGCAAGAGCAAGCAGCCAAAAGTCTGAAATGAAAAATAATAAGAAAAAGTACCGCTTTCTGTACCGAGTATTTACAACTATTTTTTTCCGTTTTTTTGTTATAAATATTTTTTTTCTTATCATTGTTATTAATAACAGGCATAAACTAAAAGCCAAATAATAGCAGTCGCATAAAAATAAATGAAAAACGAACACTATGTAATTGCCGAAATTCCAGAAATGACTCATATTCCAAATGATGCTGCTGTGGACACCTTTTAAATGGCCATCATTGAATTTTTTGTCTAAATTAAATATATGCGACTAAAATATTTCGTTTGTAAAATTTTTCACTCTATTATTTTTTTATTAAAAACAATTAGTCGTAATAATTTTTATTGTTACCATGATAATATTTTTTATTATAAGTTATGATGATTTTTTTAGCATAATGAGTTGTACTTGTTGCGAAATATTTTTGACAATTAAATCCATATTGCTAGCAACTAAATGAGTCATTTTGGCAGCAGAAATAATTAAAATCATACTACGTGTTTATTTAAAGTATGGAAAATTTTATATTTTATTATTTTATTAATAAAAATAATTAATGTCAATACTTTTTATTGTTAGCATAAATATGAACCTGTATTTTTTGTTTAAACTATATTTTTCTATTTTTTATAACTTTATAACATGAAAATATTCGAATATTTTATAGTTTACAATTCAATATTTTAATATCTGAATATTTGAAAATAACTATTCATTAATATTTGCTAACTATAGTTTAGCTTAGGCATGATATATTTAAATGTTTAGTTTTGTCAATTTAAGAACTTAGTATGTTTGTGTAATTTTTTTCAATATATACTATGACATTTTTAAAGGTGTGTTAGTTTAAATAACGTTACTTTACGTGTTTATTTAGCTATTTATAAATTACCATATTTATTTGAAATTTTTAAAAAAGAATTGGTCAGAGGGCCGCGATAGCTGCAAGCCCTTTAGACCTGAGTTTTGTAATTTAAATTTGGGGCGAAGATGTATTTCACACTTGCTCACTTTTTGTGATTTCTTGTTATATATATTAAAAGTGACAATTGTATTAATTTTAATCATATTTAGATTCTAAACATCTGTTTATTAATTAATTTAAATTGGTATTATTTAATTAAAAAAGTTGTCTTTATAGGATTTTCATTAGTTAGAAATTAAACTGAAACTTAATATAATATTGAGGGTCCATTATTTAGCAAAACATTTGACCTTTGAACAAGATAATATTATATACAGAAGATGATCTTTAATTTTAATCTAAATAATTTATGTATAAAATCGCTGAAGGATTTTGAAACAACAATGATCCTGTACCTTTTATATAATTTATATTGAAATTTCTAGAAATGAAGATTTACCTTGATCTCACAACATGAGATCAAGGCGATCGAGTCTTTGGATTTGCATTAATTCTCTGGGTGAATGAGTTATTAGTAATTTGTCGAGAGAGTATAAATTTAAGAAGAAAGTACATTTTTTTAATGAAATTAAAGGATTTGTGTTTTTTTTTAATTTCAAGTCGATGAATCGAATTTTTATGAATTTTATATACTAAACTTGATTATATTATTCGGATAATAATATAATTAATAAAAATAAATTAAGTTATATAAAACATTGAAAATATAAAGATTTTTTAGTAAAGATTTGTATTTTTATGTATTTTACTTCTACTTTTTTAATTTTTGGTGTTCTAAAAATATCCAAATACCTATATTTTTTTCAGACTAGTTTTAATTGTGTAACAAATAGTTTTGATATTATTATCTTAAAATACATGTTTATATTGAATATATTTATATTAAATTATTCATTCTAGATAAAAATAAGTCAAGGTTTTGAATACATTTGTTCTTTATAAAGCATAAAATTAATATGTATTGCTTAATTACAATGGCTTTTATAAAGTCCTTTCACACTGTGTTTTTATTATATAATAATATTAAATATATAGTTAAATTCAAAATGCTGCAAACAACCTTTAAGAACCTCTGGGAATTCCAAAGCTCATTAATATTACATCTATGTTTATTTACATTGCGTATATGTAAATAATTAATATGCTTTAGACAATATTATGCAAATTTTTAAAACATCTTATTAAAATAAATTTATGTATTGTATGTATTAGTAGTATTTACTATAAAGAAAATCATGAATATAAGAAAGCTTTACTACTTTAAATATTAATGCGTATAAAAAATTGTCCTTTACGTTTCAAAGTTACCATTTGTTGTTAACACCTAATACATATTTTTTGTTATAAATAGTTTCACATTATCGTACGTGATAATTAAGAAAATTAGATAGTTGGTGAAGTTATGACGGTGATACTTGAATACAAACAATGAATATCGTCAATGTAATAAATATTTATTTTAAAAATATTTTAGGATTAAAAATATAAATATTGGATATTATTAGGAATTTTATGGATTTTATATAATAATATATAAAAATATTTTTCCAATATAATTTATATATATATGCTAGTGTACGTGCTAAAATATATTATGCAAAAATATACGATTTATATCAATAAGGCGATTTCATTACGTTGGTTAACGGTTACTCAAACTCCATGTATGTGCATTTAAGATGTGTCATCGTTTATATCATTATTGTGTACTGGTACAATATATGCGCAAAAAATATAATGTATTTACCTCCTATGTAGATGACTTCTTTGAAATTCGCTGCTACATGTGTATACAAAAAAAATGTGTTAATTTAATTTGGCATTGGAAACTCTGATCACGAGGCGCTTTACATTTGCCTACATTTCAAAACAGAAGTTAATTTCTTCAGCAATCAAACTTTGCGTATAAATGTACCTCGCAAAAAATAAATAATCAGTTTGCGGAGTTACCTGTGTCTAGTACGTGAGTGAATTGAAGGAATAACATACTGAGATTGAGAGAAACTGTCGAGATGCGTTCGACTGTCCTCTTCTTTGTCGTGGTCCTGGTTGCTGGAAGTCACCAATTTCCAACGAACAATGTTCCTTTGAAGACCGAACAAAACGCTGGAGCTGTCCATGCTGGAACATTCGACATTAAGGATACCCAGCATCCGATTAGTCTTGATTCTAACGTGCACAGCGGTCAAAGCAGTTCGGCGTCCATTGCTTTACCTTCGGGAGCATCTTCAAGAGACCGCATATCTGCTGTTGATCCACCAAAAACAATCCCTTTGATCCGTGAAAGCCAAAGCGGAAGCCAATCAGCAGCACACCATACATCAGTCGGTACTGCTGTAACTGCAGACCACAAATTCAACGCCCCACAAGTCGATCCTCTTGCGCACCATAACGTTCATTACAGAAACGTACAACCTGAAACAACGTCTCCAAAAGCAGTACCAGCCAATTTTGATCCGAAATTATCTTACTCAAACAACCACCACCCCGGACAATTCCAAGCACCGTCACAACATGATGTCAAAGTAAGAAATGCAGAAAACTCTCACCAATCTGGACCGATAGTAACTGCCATTCCGCCACTTAAGATCAATGAAAAGACACCAGAAAATAACCCATCAAGAACGCCTTTGCAACACAGCATCAAAGCGAGAGATACCCAAGGGCAATCTACCACTCAAAGATCAGTTAAAGTAGAAGAACACAAGAACGTTAAAACTCCACAAGCTGCAGCAGGTTCAGCAACGATCAAGACAAACGAGAACAAATACTCTCAACCAAAAGCTCCTCTTAAGCAGACACCAGCTGTGATAAGCACTCAACCAAAAGCTCCTCTTCAACACAACATCAAAGCAAGAGACACCAATGGACAAAAACCAGTGACAGCCATCCCACCATTCAAGATCAACGATCCCAAAGATGGACCAAAAGTACAGAAAACTCCTTTAGAACACAACATCAAGTCTAGAGATACTTCCACAACACAAAAATCAATTAAAGTACAAGATCAAAAACATACCCCAGCTGCTACAAGCACTTTACCAAAGGCTCCTCTGCAACATAGCATCAAAGCGAGAGACACTAACGCACAAAAACCAGTAACAGCCATTCCACCAGTCAAGGTTAACGATCCCAAAGAAGGACCAAAGGTACAAAAAGCTCCCCTAGAGCACAACGTGAAGTCTAGAGATACCTCAACCACCCCAAAGACGGTGAGAAACGAACAGAAGAACTCGCCTCCAAAAATCGCTGCTCTCCCACAATCTGTGAACAACCAGAAAGCTCCCATCAATCCATCGGCGAACAACCAAAAGGCTCCAGTTCCAAAACCTGCAGTCTTAGCAGCATCAAACCACAACATCAAAACCAGGGATGTTAACTATGCGTACGTATTGTCTTCACCCGAGGGTGAAACCGTGTATGCCTTTGAACCTGAATTCGCAGCTGGCGAAAGGAGGATAAAGGTATTGCCCGCGTTTTTGGGTTAAACACTATTACTATTAAATATGTGAATGTAAAATAATTACATTAATAAAATTCGTATGAAAATGAATCTTATTCTTTCGTTTAATTTAAATAATAAATCTGAATATTCATCCGAGTGTAAATACAATTTAATCCGATATTTATGTATTATTTTTGTAGCCATGAAGAACATTAACATTATTAAACATATTATTGATGCAAAACTTAGAATAACATTCAAGGTAAGTCGGCGTATAGAGCCTTCGAACATGAAAGTTAGTAAAGGTAATATGAAAATACTATTATTGAGAGATTTATATTTATAGTGAAAATATATTATTGTTTTTAGATAAAGTACAAAAAATGTATACTTTTCTTATTACAAAAATAATTTATAAATCAGTTTTATCAATATTGTTTAATATATAATAATCATAAAACTATTTATTTTAATTAGATATGTTTAATAATATAAAATACAATATTATACAAAAACCATATAAGGGTGTTTTTTAGTAAGGTTTTATAAATTCTATTATAAATTCTTAACCAAATAAAATATATTTTAATTAAATAAATACATTAAAATTTATTTTATAATAATTCATATAATAAGAAGAAAAGTTTAGCTATTCTCAATTGCCATTAAATTATTGCAATTAAATATAATAAAGTACTTGCTTTGAATTGCTAATTTGTACTCTTTCTGGAAAATTGTCACGTTTCAAGATAATTGCAAACTGCGTATGATGTATTGAACATAGCTAATAGCTAAAAAGAATTTGTAATTTGTCTATGTAAATATAATACATATATTCGTGTTGGTCAAGACAATTTAAAAAAAATCTGTAATATTTTTTTCTTTACAAAATATTAAAAAAATACGTTGAATCAATTTTATATACAATAACTTAAACCAAAATTTAAAACTCTAGGTTGTAATTATATATTTTAAAATCAGAAAAGATCATTTTTAAAATAATATCACTATATAAAAATAATATTGTTAATATAGCTTTACAAATAAAAGTAATCACAATACATCTGAAAGCAAATTTAAAAATTTTATTTTACCAAAAACATGGGATTAGAACACCCAGAAGTAGAAATCGTCACAGACCTTCGAAAATATATACAATAATAAATACTTAATACCTTTCACTGTGTTACCATATCATTATCGTAATATTTATTTTTAATAAAAAAAATGATGTCGGTCTTATCGATTGTATGTACGTGTCTTGACTTTCGAGTTAAGTAACAGGGATGTAACTCAAATATTACGATGTCTTTCATACTTATGAATATTGACAAAAGAGAAAGCGATTTACTGACTGTGATTTATTTAGCAAATATAGACAGCGACAAAGGTTTCTTTTGAACCAAAAAAATTTTTCAATGAGTGAAGAGGAGTTCTTTGCAGTATATAGCAAACAAGATTTTTTTGCTATTGTTACGTCCAAATAATATAATTGTGTTCTCATTAAAAACAGCACATGAATTATTTATGGTTTTTATGATTTTCGACGTGCTAATTGGCCATGTTAAACCCGCTCACTACTTGTCAAAACTAGCATTAATAGTATTAAAGAGCACTGTTATTTTATTTTCGGAATATTTCAATATCTAATTAACACATAATTCAATAACCAGATTAAGTTTTGTTTACAACAGATATGTAGCTTATTCTTGCCGCTTACGTGACATGTTCTGGACGAGTCTGGTTTTCATTGTACAGTTTTATTCGAACGACATTTTTTTTGGATGTAAATTTTTTTACATTTGATGGAAGTCAGCAGTAGAATAGGTTTAGAGTTATCGATTGAAAAAATAAAATAAAAAATATTTAAAGCAGACATTGCTGGTTTTAAAAAGGATGATTGACTTTATTTGCCATTTATACGGATAGTATTAGAAAATATTTTTTTTATAGAATTTTGGAATAAAGTTTTAATTGAAACATTAGACCATATTTGCCTTTGGATTTTAAATAAATGCCATCTATCGATAATGTTATGAATCTTTATTATGCAAATATTGTTTGTATTTTTATTTAACAAAATTGTTGCTTTACACTTAATGCTGTGTTGAAGCTCAGCTTAAATTAGTCCTTAAAAATAAGAAAAACTACGTAAACCTAATTATAGAATATCGATCAAAATTGTAATTATAAAAATAACTATTACTATAAATTTCCCAGTTATGATAAAAATTCACGATAAAAAAAATGTTTTTGTCACTAAATTACGAATATAAATTAAACTTTCTGAAGTATTAACCGCAACGAAAAATTATTGGTATATAAAAAATCGACTGTTTTTTACTTTTTATTTTTTTGCAAACATATATGTAAATTTATTTGTACTTATTTATTTTGTAACATTTTTTTAGTTTTTGAGCACCTGTAATTCTACATATACATTAATAACATGGAGGCCGATTTTTTAAAAATATTATATGTATGTTAAATCCACAGTTTTAAATATGCCGTTGTTAAATGAAACATTTGCTATGAAAATAACATAATTTTTTTCATTACTTCTTTAAAGAACACTCTTTTTTCGACTCAATGAAAACAATCTGCTTGTATATAATATATGTTTTATAATAAAAAAATATGTAATGTAGAGCATATTTCTTGCGTTTACATAACTGATTTTCTGTCGATATAATACATCTAAATTGATTGCATAATAAATATTATTTTAGTTTACTCTTAACACGATTTATATTTAATCATTCTTTTTAAAACCAGCAATGTTAACTTTAAATATTTTAAAATAAATAAAATATTATTTATAAATAACATTTTTTACTAAGTTTATTTTTACGAATAAAAATATTTATTTTAATTAAATTAAATATAAAATTTTACCAGTGCATTGGAGTAATAGTTAAAATTTCACACTTTCTAGCCAAATTCCAGCACTTTCTCAACATAAATATTTATAGCTTACATAATTTAGGTCCGTTGCTATACAGAAATTTACGAAATCATATACAAATGAAACTAATTACAAGTCATAATCAACAATTGTGAATATTCACAATGACCCAGTTCGATATCGAATTAGGAAATAAAAAAAACACCAGCTTAGAGATAAATTTTATTTTAGCATAAAAATACCAATTTTAATTCATATACAACATAGATATATATTATATATTGTAATATTTAGTTATAAAAAATATATAAATTAGGAATATTTTCAATTAAATTTAATAAAAAATATTCGTTTATAAATATGTCATTTTTAAATCACATTTATGGCAAGAGTAGTTCACATGTATATAATATAAAAAGATATGCTATATGGAGAAAAAAACATATTAATTGTTAGTTGGATAGTAACCACGCGTTTTCGGATCGTACACTAAATATTTAGGAGGATTTTTATGATAATTCTGTCCATTGTTATTGGGTTTTTGAGTTATAGTTGGAGCATTATTTTCTCTATAAACCTTATTCTGTGTCACCTTTTGCTGTTTATAACGAAACAACGGTCTGAATACCATCGTTTCAGCAGTTTCCATCATATCATCATCTGCGGGCTTATCTCCATTTTCGTCAATTACATTTTCGACTTTATCCATTAAATTACCGTTTGGATTGAAATGGTCTTGCTTTTTTACAGTATTGTCAAAATTTTGAACCGAATGTTTCAATTTACTTATTGGTTCAGGTGGAGCCGTTGAGGATAAGTGCATAAGTGTTGCGAGCTGAAAATTAAATAAAAAAATACACAAGCTTTTAAAAACAGCACTTAAAAATGGTGTTGAATAAATAAAATACACATGCGAAAATTAAGAAAGTATTACAATGTATACATACATTCATATGTATATGTAAATATTACGATGTAAATGAAAAAATATTGACTTTTTAGTTATACTACTGCATGTATAATATGAAATTAATATAATATGACATAAGCAAAGTAACATTAAATATAAAATGTAATTAATGTAATTATTGGTTTTAATGATAATTTTTGCTTAAGACTAAACGAAACCTTAATTGTAGTATATTATAAAAATAAATAGTTATATCCTGATTTTTTTTGATTATTTATAAATCTGCAGAACGTTCTCTTAACTAACTAGAAATAGATAATTGTTTTTAAATTAATATGTAAAATAAACTACTCTAATAATTAGCCAATAAAAATATTAAAATTATTTTTATCAATTTATATTTATAAAAAATATATTGTCATTGTATTTTATATATCAATAATAAAATTATTGAATCGACAACCTATGCATTAAAAAAATGTTTATTATAAATACAAATATCGGAGCTGTACATTTTAAGATAAATATACTGTACTAAGTTATGTAACGCGTTTAATAATGTGATATATTTACACAACTAAACACAGAAAAACATATTACTATACAAATATTTAAAATCATAAGAAATGTCTAAAATATTTTTTATACATGTGTTTATATTTCCAACGCTGTTTTGATATTTTGTATAAAAACTGAATTTACTGATAACATGAATAGAAAACAGTACTTACAGCAAAATACGTAATGATTAATTTTCCCATTCTTATCTACTCAAATAGTTCAGATAAGCTTAACCTGGTGTATGCAACAAATGGACTAAGCCTTGTCAATCACTGCAACTATATATATATGGAGTGTTTATATGCCAAAAAAAACATAATAAACACTTCGTTAATCATGTCCGGTGTGGTAAAACACAGCGCAGAATACTCAACACATTAGTGTTAAAAGGAATTTATTATTTTCAGATGCGTCTTTTGCTTTGTAAGCAGAAAAAAACGCGCGTTTCCTTCTGAATTTTCTCGGAACAAGTGCGAAATTTCACATTAAACACAAACTTTTCCATTATTCGGCAATATGAATTGATGCATCTGATGAGATCAGCGTTCAGCTTCCTGAACTGGTGAATCAGAGTAAAACCATACCTCGTTTATGGACCGACTTGTTAATTCAGTGACTAATTAACGTTAGAACATAACGTTTGATGCGTGCATTGTGATGAAATATTAAAATAATTATAACACTTTATCTTTTTATAAACTTAAATGATTTTTCTTCAAATTTTTTTTATCCAGAAATTAATAATTTAAATATTACAAAAAAATCAAAGGTAATTCCGATATATTCTGTGGAAGTTTCTCTAGCCAAAATGTTCCCACCGAGATCGTAGGAATAAACTGATGGTGAACGGGTCGAGTAAATGACACGGTATGGCGTTTTCCAACACTAAAATCATTCTGTCATGAGCGCTCACATCCTGAGAGGGACTCCATTATACAAGCACCGTAGCAGAGAGAGATCAAATTCCGCTATACGACCGCTGTCATGCCACCTACAAGACCCCTGAGGGTCTTCCACCAACAACATCCCTGCGCCAGCTTCTCCACCACTGTTTGGTGAAAATATATCTCCATATATCATTTGTCGCAATATGTAATATAATCTAATAAAATTCTGACTAGCTTCCACCTGCGTCACACCCCTCCTAAGAATTACTAACCCCGAAAGTAACCTACGCTGTTAGTTCAAAAAATCTTGCCTGAATTACAACCTTTAAAAATAAAATCGGTTACAATATCAGGCTCAGACGAATGTCCTTCTTAAACGTATCAATAATTAAACTTGCAGTTATTTTTACTCTTTGCCTCTGCATAAAAAAATACTAGTATGACAATAACGAATCATGATTATGTTTTGACATTTTAAATGAAGATCTAAACTCTTTTTTTATTAAGATAACAAATATAGCAGTACGCAACGACTCTTAAAATATCTCGTTGAAGATGTCATTCGAATTATAAAATACACATCGTTACAAAGCTTGGAAAAAAGATACATCACCTAGTGCATAAAATTATGTTTACGTTTTATCAAGATTATCGATGAGATAATAAATCAGATGTCTTTGAGGAACAAGCTGGTTTTGTATGTGGAAAAGGGGCACGATCAAGAAAATATCGTCTTATAATATTGTAAAAAGATATTTTCCTGATCATGATATTACATATCGTCAACAAAATAATCTTTATTTGCTTAGCAGAATATTCAATAAATTGAAAAAAAACAAGTATTTCAAATCAATTTATTACAATACATATAATTCTGTAAAATTAAGACATAATATAAAATCAATAATAATTTAAATATGGAATTTAGTAATAAAGAAACATTAGGTTTGTGACATATTATATATTCGTGTACAAATAAATATAATACGTAAATAAATAAATAGTGAAATTGAAAATGTAATGCATACTACAAATACATCTTTCTAATTTAAGTTATTTAAGTAAAATAAATTAATATATAAAAGTCATTTTAAAATCACATTCGTGGCAAGATTATTTATTAGTTAATTTTAAATTAATAAAAATAAAATATTATACTATAATAATCAATAACCATAATATCCTGTAATTGGATAGTAGGAATGAGTTTTGTAATCATACACTAAAAATTTAGGAGGACCATTTTGATAATTTTGTTCATAATTATATGGTTTTTGAGTTGTACTGCGATAATACTGGTTATAATTATCGTAATAATTAAAGGGTTTCTGAGTTGTACTGCGATAATACTGGTCATAATTATCGTAATAGTTATACGGCTTCTGTGTTGTACTGCGATAATACTGGTCATAATTATCATAATAATTATTAGGTGCCTGAGTTGTTGTTCTGTAATGTTGTCTATATATCTTCTTTTTAGTCACCCTTTGCTTTTTATAACGAAACAGGGGTCTGAATACTATATTTTCAGCTGTTTCCAACATATCGTCATCTGCAGCTACTGCTTTATCTTTGTCTTCATCGAGAGATGATCCACTGTCAATTGTATTCTCAACATTGTCCATCAATTTACCGTTCAGGTTGAAATTATCTTGTTTTTTTATTGTGTTGTCGAAGTTTTGAACCGAAGGTTTTAAGATACTTATTGGTTCAAGTGGCATCGCCGAGCATAATTGTAATAGTAAAGAGATCTGAAATAAAATTAAAAATGTTAAAAACTATTTAAAATTTCTCTTAAATAATTTTAATGTACACATATGAAATAAGAAAGTCTTAGTGTTATTTGCACATAGGTATGTACGTTTATTTTATAACAACATAAATGAAAGGTGCTATTTACATGTCATAAGTTTAGACGAAATCAAATTATAATTTAGTTAAATATATACTATCAACATATTAGGGTAATGAAATAATATTAAAATTGTATGTAGGGTATTTTTATACAACAAAATTTGGCTTTCTACAGAAAGACTTATCCGATTACAAAAATCGTATATATATAATATATAAGTATATATAATACAGACAGGTGGTTCATAAAATAATTACGTAATTAAAAAATGCTTGAGAATAAATATAATTATTTAAACTTTCTTATAATTTGTGATATGCCTTTTTAATAAGAAAAAATAGTTTATTTCATAATAACGTTTAATGGAAATTTCTTCAAAAGAAAGTCAATGTACTATATATTTTATATAGAGGACAATTTAAATGAGCAGTACTATATAAAATAATTGTAACATAAGAATAACTGTTTGTGGATTAATATTGAACAGATTAGATGCGAGAGTATTGGTCATAAAGTATTGGTCATAAAGTAGTGCGAGAGTATTGGTAAATAATTCACTGCAACGAATCATTTTCCGAAGATTTACACAAATGTACAAACAATTAATTTTGTGGAACAAAATATTTATTTAAATGCACATATCTCTTAAAATAATTTCCTGGTAAATTACACTTATTGTAAATATCAATAACTATGTATGTGATATACGCATTTAAAAAATATATTAGTCCATTTGGCCCTTTATTCATAAATTAATATATGACATTAAATACAAAAATAAAATAGCTCTGCCATAGTAATATGGATTAAAAGTAGTCAATTTATTTTCAGTAACCTCGAAACTATTATTTAATTATGAAAATATATAAGATGCAGTTGAGGCTTCAATCAAATAAGGTTAAATTTATTTTTTATTATTTTTACCAAAATTTTTAATGTATCCTAAAAAATGGTAATATTTTCTAAAATCAAATATTTTTTAAATTATTTAAAAAGAGATACTCAAGAGTATCAGTATTTTAAATAAATGTGTGCTTAAGACTTCACAAACGTACAAAATAATTTAGATAAAATGTGAAATAAAGTTATATTTGCTTATAAATATAAAAATTAAATTTATTAAAAAAATGTATAAATTTAACGTAAAATATTATCAATTTTATCACAATTTTATATACTGCTACTTTAATAAAACAATTTATTTTAATAATATATAAAATACGATATTACTTATCTAATATATATGTATTATATTTATTATTAAATGAATTTAAAAACCTATAAAATACATACTTTGCTAATAAAAATATACACAGATAAGTACCGAAAAACATTACACTATATAGATATATGTATATGATTAAAAAAACTTTTTAATACACTTCTCACCATTTCAGACGGTTTTTAGATATCATAGCACAAGCACCATAAACACAAAATAAACTGATAATTTGCAAAAACACCATGAACACAAATCGATACTCACAACAATATACGCATTGATTAACTTCTTCATTTCTTATACTTTTTTTTCAACTATCTAAAGTTCGGATCAGTTTACTCGAAATAATCGACTAAGTATTATCAATAACTGCAACCATATATATATATGAAGCGTTAACACATTTGCCGAAACAAAAAACTTAATAAACACTTCGTTAATCATGTCCGGGGTGGTAAATCAACGTGTAGAATATTTCAATATACTGTTAATAAAAAATATTTATTTCAGGTGTGTTTTCTAGCTTTTAAACTGAAAAATAGCGTATTTTTTCTTACGAGTTTTCTCGAATTAAGTTTGATTTTATGGTTTAAACACAATGTTTTCTCTTGTTTGACAACACGAGATCTTGCATCTGATGACATAAAGGTTCAGCTTCCCTACTGGTGAATCAGAGTAAAATCATACCACGTTTATGGATCGACATGTTAATTTTGTGACGAATCAATGTGAGATGAGAGCGTATGATACGTGTAATATGACGAAAAAGAGATGAGACTAAATATTAAAAAAAAGTAAAATTCATTATTAGGGGATTTATTTTATTTCGATAAAGTAAACAATGACTAGGCTAGCTTACAAATAAATCATTTTAAAATTAATTCAGCAGCTCCAAATGTGCCTCTCGAGGAGCGATCATAATTCTCGGTCTCGTCCATTATTCTTGCCTGTAAAGGATAGGACTGGAGCACTTGCCAACTCTTCATTGGCAATGATCGTATGACTGCTCAAAACTGTGCATTTTGATATTTTTTGGTGCACATATTTGGTTCAATTCGTGTGGGACAATGCATTTAATTTGATGTGATCTGTGTCTGACCTTTTTTCATGTTTTTAATTAAATGTGTATATATGTAGATTTTTAAACATTACATATTAGGGCAACCTGTCAGATTTAATAAATAAATATATAAAATAATCAGATATCAATAGGTATTTAATTATTGAAATTTCTGCTATAAATTGTATTTTTTTTAAGCAATATTAAAAAAATGTTGTTATGCATAGATTTTACCACCTTTAAAATTAATCAGCTGGGTATAAAAACAATATATTCATACAACAAATAAATAATTTATTATACTTTTAAATCATACATATTGCATTTATCAGGTGATATAAATTTACTATGTTTTTTTTTAGCAAAATGAAAATTGCTCATGAGTTGTGTACTATAAAAATAAATATTATTAAATTATCATATATTTTTGTTTATAATAAATCATGACAGTTTCATTATGTTCTAAAGAAAAGTTAAACCGTCACGAGAATAGTCACGACGATCTACATATATATATATATGTACATTTACTATAATGAGGTCAATACCATATAACTTTTCATGCATTAAATGCGTGATATATTTTGTGTATATTTCTAGAATGTTAAAACTATTTTACATTTGCTAATAAAAAGTAATTCAGTATTTAAATATTAACCAATCATTGAACATTGCTCATTACGGTTTGATTACATAATATTATTATCTGTACTTTTAATAAACGAAATCCTGTTACTTGTCGACAAATTTAACCACAAGCGATAGCTCGTTTCCCGTGCCGAGATTATTTGGCACTTAACTTTTTAAAGAATTTTATAATCTATGTTATTAAACGAAAAAGTCGCATTTGATAAAAAAAATTGACCCATAGTAAAATTTTATCTTAAAAAAAACAATTTTAACCTTATGATATTTAAGATATGCAATCAAAATTAAATTGTTTTGCTCGAATGTTATTATTTTAATAAACACTTGTTATTTATTATTATATACAAAAAAATATGATACTTATTACTTTATTTAAAAAACCACGTATAGATTATTTGGTAATAAGTGAGTCATTTTTCTTCTTAATTAGAGATCCAATTATTAAAAACTGAATCATTCTTGTGATGGAAAACAATTAATTTAATATATTTATAGTTTCTTGAGCACGCGCCAGTTTTAAGATTAGCGCATTTATTTTTGATATAGCATAATACATTTAAATTTAAGCTAAATGGTTTTTATATGACGTTTCATTTTGCACATTTCTGAAGGACTGATGATTTAATAAAACATTTTTAATAAAATAGTTAAATATAACACAAGTATATATGAAAAATTCTTCTTGTTGTGATTAAATATAAATGCACAGCATTATTGCTTGAGGTAACTTAACTAAATCTCAGTTTTTATATCATGCATTTTTTTTTATTTACCAACATAATGCTGCAGAGTGTTGGATATGAATTATGTTCTAGGCACAATTACTTAACTGTAATGTGGGTTAGTTATATTTTTTTAATTGAAAAGATAAGCTATTTTAAATTTTTGATGTAACAACTTAAATTGTTTTTACAATATAATATTTTAAATAGTCTGTATTTTATATTAAAAAAATAATACCTTAACCCTATAAGAGCTTAGTAAATGTGTCTAGAACATATTCTATATTCATATTATATTTAATTTATATCCAAATCTTTGATGCATAAATTAAAAAATAATATTTTTAATATTATAAATTAAAAAATAATATTTTTTTAATTTATAATATAATTTTTTTATTTATGCAGCGAAGATTTGGATATAAATTATGTTCTAGCCACAATTACTTAAGCTATTATAAAATTTAGTTATTATTTTTTTTTTAATATGAACTATTCCAAATTTTTGTTGGAACAACTAAAACACAAAAATTTACCATTTTTGTAATTATATATTTTTGTGACATTATATTTTTTAAATATAAAATAAAACGTCAAATATACTATTATTTTTTCATATATATTATATCATAATAATACCACTATTCATAGAAAAATAATGTTTTAGTCACAGTATATAAGAAGAAGTGTAAATGTTAATTGGAAAACAACTATGAATAAATATCCATTAAAAATATTATTTTTTAACATGTGCAGCTTATAAATGGATATGAATTATGTTCTGGATACAACTACTTATATCACTATATTAAGGTTTAGTTATTATTTTTTTAATTTAGAATACTAGTTACTGAGATTTAATTTTTTTGTTGTAACTACTAAAACAGTAACAAAATGTGCTATAAAAATATACATTTTTTTTATTAATTCTATATTTTTGACAATATATTTTTAAAAAAAAAATATAATAACATAAACTATACTACATCAAAAAAGCATTTAAGAAATTAAGACTGTATTTTCATTACACGATCACACACTTTCGCCCTAGGCGCCGAAGCAACTATGAAATTCCATTACACAAGATTGATCGTCGTTAAGGATGTAGTTCATTGAATTGTCTGTATAAATACCAGAATTTCACCAAATTAAATTAGTATACATCGATTGATCGTTCAGATACAGTGGTGCATTAATCACAACAGCAAAAATGGTGTCAAAGATCACCCTAATTTTATTGGTGAGTATTAATTCAAAAAACCCCATAAAACATCAATGTAATTTGTGAAAAATAACTTATATTTTTAACAGATTGCATTGGCTTTGGCCACTCCAGGAGACAGTTTTTTTATAAAGAAAAAGATTGCGGCAAAACTCATTCCTTGGGGAATCAAAGCTAAATTAGCAAAAAATCTATTCAAAATACCTAACATAATACCTTTTGGCATCAAGCCTATTTTACCTATCCCACATAAAATTCAACCTATCCACGCAGTCCAACATGTTCAACCAATAGTTCATTCAATTCAACCTGTCTATAAACATGTTTACGAAGCGCCACCTCCAGTTTACGAGGCACCTGCTCACGTATATGGTGCTCCAGTAAGTGTAACTAATATCATATCTAATCACTAACATGTCACAATATTAACAATATCTCTCTTTATCAGGTTGAAGTAAAACATGAACCACAGCAAGTTCATTTCAATCCCTCTCATCTGATTTCCATCGTCGACGATTTCAAATCAGAACCAGAAGTACCAGAATACAAGTAAGTTTCAATACGATGTTGCTAGTGTTTTAATGCATTTTATCTAATTGACTCATTGAATTTACCAGATTCAGCCCTTCTCTCGGATTCACCCATTATAACAAAGTCAAGTACTTCCCAATCGTGCAGCAGCCGATCGTTCACCCTGTGATTCATCCAATCGTACATACCGTGTATCCACCAAAGCCCACATATGGTCCACCACCTGAGCTTCCAACGATAAACTACCCACCACCAACCGGACCATACCCGGGAAAGCAATAGATTTATTATTATTGTTTTATTATTATTGAATTTGTAGTTAAATAAATTATTTTGTTAATATTATACGAAAAATAAAATATATGAATATAAACGATTGTTTTATCAATGAAAAACGTGAAAATGTATAGAGAATATCAATATATCAAATATATATTATTCGCAATTAAAAAAAGTATAATGAAAATATATAGATAAATACATATTAATGCAATTGCAATTTAGTTATTTTATTCTTTTAAAATAATTTAAAGTAGTAATATTAAAAATAACTTATATTATGAAAATTCATTATCATAAACCATATGGTTCACTACTTTATTTGAAGAAAACTAAATTTTGCACCGAAAGATTTACTATTGTTATTGAATATTTAGATACAATTTTAATACTTACCATAAGATCAATGTAAGTAACTAGTTTATCAATTTAATTAAAATATGTTATAGCAATAACGGAAAATACCGAAATAATATTAATATGGTGTAAGTTATTTTTTGTCATAATTTTAAATTTATAGATATTTATTACAATCAAATAATTACTGGTAATACATTGAAAATAAAATGTTTCCTAATAGTTAAGAATATCTTATATATAATTGTTCTAAGCCGCTTCCGCTTCCGGACGCGCATAACTTTAAACGAAACATTCTCCGTTCAATTATCTACTCTGTAAATCGTATCGCTTTGTATTAACGGTGTGTAACAATACACGTAAACAAAGGAAATATATTTAATTATAATAATAAATAATATTAAAAATTAAAATTGAATTTGTTCCGATTGATTTTCGAGCCGCCGGTAATGCGTTCTGTTGTTTCGACCAATCAAAAATAAGCATTCAAATATTCAAATAGCTTCGACCAATGAAAAATAAGCATTCAAATTCAAATAGACAGTACCGTGACAACACTTTTAAATAATTATTATTTAATAATAAAATTTTGCTACGCGACAATAATTTTCATTAATTCATCATTTGACTGAATAAAAATGAAATATATACATAATGTGTTGAGGATTAGAAGAATACATTGATTAAACTAGATAAACAATCATAAAATAATCATCGTAATGAAATTTTCAAATTTTGAATTCCCGGCGACGGGCTCCGAGGCCTAAAAGTGAGTTTTTGCTTTTATAAATAATCGGATTGCAAATTAACTAGGTGTGTTATAACTATGAAAATTAAATATATACATAATGTGTTTAGGATAAGAAGAATACATCGATTAAATTAGATAAACAATCATAAAACAATCTTTGTAATGAAATTTTCAAATTTTGAAATCCCGTCGCCGGGCTCCGAGGCCCGAAAGTGAGTTTTTCTTTTATATTACATAAACATTATCATTGCTTTCCGATTTAATACACATATACGTTAGATTTTAAGAATTTTAAATTAACCAGTTATGTTTTAAACATGAACGTGTAATATATCCTTAGTATGTGAGGATTGAAAGTTAATGTCGATCAAATCGGCGCTGTCGGACAGCTTATAAATGTGTAGTTTCTTGGATGTTATCTAATAAACGACATTTTACAATGATTATAAATATGTGATTGCATACCTGGAATAATCGATAGCCAAAATATCTAAGAGTGGGTTATTTTTAATTCCGATGTGGCAAAATATGTACAATTTTTGTTCTGTGCCATCATTCCTCTTTCTGAATAGCCAAATTTAAGATATTCAGTTACATCAAACTTATGTAGTATGTTCTTTATGAAAAGATAATACTTGCTGACAGTGACTTCAACATGAGTAGATTAACTCTTTGTTTATATATACCAATTCTACGTTGTAGCCATTTAGGTCATCAAATTGTTCCATCATTGCTTCTGAAAAGTAATTAAAAAATTATAAGAGTAAACATTGAACACATTATTACTACTATTATAATCCATAAATTAAATTTGAACGACAAACGAAGAACAAAATTAACGGAAATTACTGTAGAGGATTAAACACGTAGATTGACATATCTTCATCTTCTTCAAAATAGTCGCAATATGTCATACATTAATTGTTTGCCATACGTAAATGTTATTAGATCTCTCATTGATTCTGAAAATTGACTGCAAACGATACTATATATTGGGTAAAAAGTAACTTTTTGTTTACACTAATATGAGATTTTTCATTATTACTACCATTGTAATATGTTTAATTAACTTTGGCATGTATATCTTCAATTGCCAAATCACTGCTGTTTGTCTTTTAATATTAGATCCTAGAAAGTCAATAGTAATTTTGTTAGAATAACCGTGATATAGTATTCATATAACCAAACACTTACTGGCACACTCATAATTGATAATTTCGATTATAAAGTCTATAATTCCAATGGTAAATCACTTTGAATCATCTACAATTGTAACTTTTTAAGAAAAATGCTGTGATTATAACATATTTCACTGTTTATTTAATCGCACTAAGCTGTATCCCGGCGCGCGCTTGACCGATGACAGAAGAACTGTCACATATAAGAAATTCCGGGGAATACCGCTTATGGTATTTCCCCGGCGCGCTTGAGAACGAACTACGAAATTGATTTTATCGATTTAAATTGTAAAACACTTATCAATATATGTATAAAAATCATCAAATTATAAAAAAAATATTTTTTTTAAATATGTTTAGTTTATACGGTATTTAAAATATAATATAAATAATGTAATTTTTTTATTAGCTTCTCTTAACAGAAAAAATGTGTACTTACATTTTGACGAACGTTGCCAATTTAAAGTAATAGTTTTTAGAGAATTTTTAAAATTTCCTTTGAAAAAATATTTTCAACAAAAAGGGGCAAAGTTTAAAAATAAGTACTATTCGATAACAACCAACTACTAAACACATAGTGTTGCAAAAATCCTTCTTACTGACACCTTTGAAAGTAAACTACACAAAATTGTATATCACTAATTTTAATATTTTTTAAATTATAAAGTTTCAGAATAAAATTTCAAGATTTATTCAAAATATTTTTTTCAACTTTAAAAATATTTTTTATTTTATTATGGATTTTAAATATTCTTTATTTATTATGGATTTTAAATATGTTTATTTTATTATTAATTTTAAATAATGTGAAAACTTTTTGCATTTATTAATTATTAAAATATATAATACTGCGCAGAAAAAACATTTACTTTAAAAAATATATCAATCAAAATAAGTCAAAGTATTTTTTATTAAAGATAGACAAAGGTCTCAAAATTATTAATATTTTTAAAACGCATTTTTGGTCTAAAGTAACATATTAGGTGCTTGATATTTTCAGTTTATTATATCTTTCTAATTGGCTTTTATATTTACACATAAAACATATAAACAACTTTTTTTAATTATAAAGTAACTTATGGTGTAACTAAAAAACGCTCTTATTACTAAAATTTTAATTTATGATAAAATTGTGTTATATGCATCGTTAAAACGGGCCGCGAATTCCCAAAACACTCGCGTTAGAACGCCATAGTGACGTCACGATGATGTTTTACGCCGGCGTCAAAATCAGTTCCACAAATACTCACAGGCGTCGCTTCATACGTCGCTGCGATCGCGGGATCGGTTAGTCATAGATTGGATGATTCTGGACAATTACAAAATATACCGAAATGAGAAGAAATCAATACAATATCATTAAAAAAAGGTTAGGTTGTTTGGTTCTATAGTGAAGGTCGGCGCGAGCGGTAGCGAGGCGAAATATTGAAATTCCAGTATAACGAATCTTTAATTTGTCCCCGAAAAACTTTCATGCAAAATGTTTTCATTGTAATGAAGACTAATCTCAGCATAACAAAATATTTTGCTCCGAATTTAAGAATGACGTTATAACTTGACAAAATATTTCTAAGAATTCAGTTCATCATTGACTTGGGGTGTGCCAGATGTGTTCAAAAGCGACATTACAGGTGTTTCGTTGACCCTCAAACTTTTTTTATACAACATTTTTTCACAAATTTTATTGTGTTTCATACATTTTCCTTAAACAAGGACAAAAACGATCTGTCAACCTTATAAGAGGTTATTTTGATGCTGTAGTAATATAGTAATTAAAAATAAAATAAAAATATATCATCTTCCTTACATTCAATATAACGAATTTTCAGTACACCAAAATTTATTCATTGGTTTCGTGAGCTTCGCTGTATTGAAATTTCATAGTACAATTTTTAATTTATAATTATCTAGCCAAGTTTTAAACCTATTCATAAATGATATACAATATTTAGATTAATCATTAAATATCTAAGTTTCAATATAACGATAAAATCTAACGTTGTAAATCTAATAAATGATATAAAATGTTTTCTTCTGGAAATATTTAGTCAAGTTGTAAACCTATTTTTAAATGAATTAAAAATGTTAAGTAGTTTTTATAGATTGAACTATTTTGTCTATCATTGAAAATCTTAAATAGTAATGACCAATTTGAACCATTAAATTTTAAAAAATATTTAAAAAAATCAGAACGAAGCAAAAATTATATTTAAAACCCAAAAAGTTGAGGGTCCGGTATTCGCACACTCGCTAGCTATCGGTACCTCACGATAGTGAGGTACCGACAGCTAGTGGTATTATTAAATACCTAAAAGTATTGTATTATTTAAAAATAGTATTAAATAGACAATTTCACTTAAAATAAATTATTTTTAGAATAGGGCTTTATAGATATATTAAATATATAATATATTTTTTTATGAAGTGTGTAATACTAATTTTTAAGTATATAAATAATATAAACACGAAATTTACAAAAATGCTGTACAAAATTGAATGTAACTAATGAAAAATAATTATTTTATTTTTTAGAAATTAAAAATTAGTAAAATTAAATTTTTGTGGAATACTATAATCGCTTTGTAATTAGTTTTTATAAGATTCCTTTAAAGGATCAATAAAAAAAACAAGGACGTTTGTTCCTTGCGTTAATGAAAAAGAACAGCAGTTTAGTAGTCAGATGTAAAGAAACATGACTAAGCTTTTATATTTATTATTATATTCTCTCCGCAATTATTAGGAATTGCAAATATATCAATAATGTGTTTATTTATATTTTTAAATAATGTTTAAATTAAATTAATAAAAAAAAATGAATCAATATAATGATAAAAAATGCATTAATGTCAGACCACGAGACGGTTTAAGATTTATAGTTGTTGTAATATAATTTTCCTTGTTATGAAACTATTGATTTCGCAGTAATCAAGTTCATAGGGTATCATATGTTTGGTATGGAAGCAATGCCAATACAGCGATCACAAACTAGTGGCATGTAGTTTTAGATGACATAATTTGTGTGCATTAGAAATTACAATACCGGTTTCCATCATAATGAAATACAAATATTTGCTATACAACAGAGTAGATTTTTCTTCAACTCATGTGTTATTATGTTTTAGACTATTTATATTTTTGAATGAAACTAAAAAAACACTTTTAAATGTTATTTGTTTTATTTTAATGATTCAATATATAATTTACTTTTAATTTAATTATTTTTACCTCGCAATTGCTTTTTGATCACATTAGCATAAAATGTTAAAGGCTTTGATTTAAAATATTTCGATAGCACTCTTTTTACATCGTCTGTATTTGGTTATTTTCTATCTAAGAAGTATTTCATCGCTTGAAATAAATAGTAGTCGGAAGGAGCATGGTCTGGGGAATAAGGAGGATGAGATAAAACTTTTAAATCAAGTTCCTTGATTTTATCCAGTCAATTTGGCCACATGTTGTAGAAGTATTTTGCTAGTAAGAGATTTTTTTGATACATTTATATAACATGCCATATCGTAATAATTGTTTACATGGTAAAAATTCTGCCATCATAACTTTTGGAGCCCAATATCGGAATGTGGAATCATGAGTGCACCAACACATATTTATTTAATAAAGTACGCATGTATCAACGGTCAAAACAGACTGACTGTTGAAACTTAAATTACAAAAAAAAAACACAATTTTTTCGGGATATCCTAATATATTTTAAAGTAATTTATTCTAATTAAATATATATTATTGTAATAGATTTTAATTCATAAGTTATATAAGGATCAATATAATTATAATATATAAAAATATTGTATAGAATTTTGAATATTTCTTGGAAATCATCTACAAGAAAATATTTTTAATAAAATTCTACGAACCGATAAATAAATGAACTTGTGTTTGTAGTTATCCTTAAAGGGAATTAAATGATTGATAGTCTTATTATAAATAGGTTGGTTGCAAAATAAGTGTAGAAAATAGTTTTTTTATAATATAATTGAACTGAGCTTATATACGTATCTACAATATAAATTTATCACGCATAACAATATTTGTTAAAATATTCCGAAGAATTCAGAAAATATTTTTAAATGCTGTATAAAACTATAAAAAAGAGTACATTATATAAGTATTCTCCAGAAATATCTTCTCAAAAATATTTTAGTCAAACATCACTATAAATATGGCATACAAGTTCACGGTTAAACTGTGAATATTTCATGTATTGCACATACCATTTTTTAACACGCAGCGGCCTCGACGCTTGTTAATTAAATTATTATTTTATTAACAAATAAACTTAGCGTAACGATAAGAACAAACATTTATACCGCTGCAAGTTGTTTGTTTGGAATGGAATTTTTAAAAAAATGCATAGTATATAAATACGCTATCATCACTTCTAATTTATTGTTACGCCAATGATACACGACCGATATTGTAGTTCCCTATTTTTCAAAATGAATATACATTTTTGTGTGAGTTATTTTTATAGATACAAAAACTAGGTGAACTACGTTTTATTTACTGTATCATATACTTTAGATTCTCATGACAATCTCGTGTTTTATAATGCTAGTTCAATCTATGCCAAATGGCATTCAACAAATTGAGACTAAAATCAAAACAAAACTTGGAGAGCATGAAAATCATGGTAAGTATTTTAGATATTTTATATAAATATTAACAGATACTTTGATTTATTATTTTTATAGAAAAATGTGGTTTTGGAGTAGATGCTGATAATATGAGAGCAATGGACAGTGTAATAAACAACGATGCAAATTTTTGATACAAACATAAATAATTGTTATTATGTATTTATTTTTTGTGAATAAATATTTTAAGCTAAAATATGTATTATGTTATAATATTCACAATAACAATTACGTAATGTTCATAATTTTTTTTTGATATACGTGACAACTCGTTTTGATAAAAAAATACATTAAAATTTATCTCAAAACGACAGGTTACGCCATTTATTGTGATTAAAATGGATGCCAAAAATGAGCCAATGTCAAATACGTCCATCGATAACCTTCTCAAAAATATAATAATATACAAAAAGTTATGCAATATAAATAAATTAACTATGTTTAAGGAATTAATTACTTTATATTATTAATATTTTTAGTATTTCATTAAAAATTGTAATAAACAATTTAGGTGTACTATAAATATGTTTATAAAACCTTGGATATTTATATATTATTGTAAATATTTATTTCATATTAAATAACAATGATCAATCGAATAAGCTATCATGTAAAATATTAATATAGAATAACATATTTTAATTATATTTTATTATATTGTAATGATAATTTAACTGTATCATTACTTTAATATAAAAAATAAACATAACACAATATTAAACTTGCAATCTTTGAGAATTGTTATTACATATAATATTTAAATGGAAAAACCCAGATACGCGTGAAAAACATGAAATTAATCGCAAATAAAATATTAAATATCTAAATCGTGGTTCTAAACCATTTCTTGATTGTATTATACATTTTTTATTTCTAATTTTATGTAGTACAAATAATAATAACATATTTGAGCAGTTCAACATTTTTTAAATTATGTAGTACCTTCTATAATTACTTCTTTATATGTAATATATTACAATTACCATGTTTTTAACATTAATAATATCCAATTAGTGATATAACTTATGTAATTTTATTACTACATATATATTACATAAAAATAAACACTCAGATCTGGTGCATCTCATAAAATTGTAAGTAAAATAACACATATATATTTGATTAGAACTTTCATTAATTTATCTTTTTTATTTGTTTTTGTAATGAAAAATAATTAAATATGTTTATGATGTATTATGTATTGTGTCTCTTTAAACTTATTAGTTTATTTTGTAAAAATTTATATATGAATAAATTTCAATTTAATATATAAATGGTAATTTATAAATTTTATATAATAATTTTAGAAATAAATTTTCATTATTTATTTTTATAAAAACATTTTGATCCGCGCGTAACGCATGAAGCTTATCGCTAAATATATATATAATTGCTGGTTCAAAACTTAGCTATATGAATAAACATTTTGTTTTGTTTGTATTGTGTATGTCTTAAGTGCTCTTCATTTTATAATAATTGTCTCTATTTGATTTCAGAGGCATACAACATTTTTTTTGATTAACTGATAATGCAACTGCCACATAACTTCAATGTAAAAATATGTAAATACAATATATAACCGGTAAACCCTAAACATTTTTTAACGATATTTTAGGGTAAAATATACATGATTTAATTTTGTTAATATATAACATCAGTGCTTAATTCATAAAGTCGGTGGCTTAATATCCAATTTCTAGTTTTAAACTTGGCTAAATTAATTTATTATTTTTTTCTTTGTACTGTTTTTTTTAATATACAAATATAAATAGTATTTTTTATAATTGCAAAGATTTTTTAATAAATTACATTTAAAATACAACAGTTTTTAACTTGGCTGTAATTTGTGATATGATATATATATATAGGTATCTGTTCTCGCCGTAGAACTGCGTCGTTGTCATCTTCAAGTCGTATCGAATACTAAGTCGAACTCTTGAACATTTGGTGTGGCTGCTCGGGTTGACTAAATCAGATTATCAAAGTAAAAGCAATCGTTTTTTTATTTGGTCCGTACGAATTCAGCTGAATTCATGATATTCCAAATCAAAAGCAAAGTGGTAGTTTTGATGGAAGTGATTTTGTACGGTTTTGTTTTTAGTGAATTACGGAGGTTCAACATCTCTTCCGATTCTCAATCCTTGAAACGAGACTCATTCTTTTTATTTAATACAAATCTTATCAGATTATTGGCATACATTTTGCGACGGCTTTACTCCTTAAAATGTGCAATTCGAGGATGCTTGACTTTATTTTTTTTAAAATAAGGTATGAGTGCAATTTCTTCCGAGCTTTTGGATTCCGCTCGGTAATACATTACCATATTTGTTTTTTACTTTGATATTGAATCTGAAGAATGCAAATCTATTTGTTCTATAATCTTATGTACGAACCTTTAATAACAATAACGGGTTGATCCTACGGCATAATACATAATTTGTTAGATTTTGTGGCGTATGTAACAGCATAGATGTAGATTCAAAATTGTTACGGTCCAACTTTTTTGTTCAAGTACGGTCCAACGGTCATCAGAACTATTAATTTAAACCCGTTAATGGACATCCATGCGGTTATACATATATTACGATGAAAACTTTGATTCACTCAAGGGATTATCTATTAGTATTTTCTGGATTTGTAGCCGAGTAGATATTCAGACAGTTACATGCCAGAAAAGTTGTTTGATATACAGTTTTTTTCACATAAATATATAATGTGTACCGACTTTCTATAAAATTGTAGGTGCTAATATCGAGTGAAGAGTCGTCGTGCTTTGCAGTTGTTAAAATAGTGATTCTCTCTGGTCTCCGGTTCCTCACGGTTAACTGAGTCGAGTTGATGAGTCTGAAGAGTCCAGGAGTAGTCGTTTTGGGACAAAACGAATGACAAATAATGCCAATTTAGGACCAAGTGGCATTATTATTTACCTTCGCTTTCATTACAACCTTTGACTAAATAAAACTGCCGTGCCACAAATGGCCATGAATATTATTTCTAGACGTGTGTCTCGAAGCTAATAGGGTTTTGATATTTTTCTGTAATATATGTGTTTTGAAACGCTGCGTGGCAACTATAAGCAAATTCTGCATAGCTTAGTTCTTACAATAAATCGTCAGATTTATTATGTTTTGTTGTTTCTTGAGCTTTCTAGAAGAACATTGATGGAACTCTTACAGTTTCGACGCAACTATTATGGATAGTCCCGATGGCTTAAGTATGTAAAAATAAAATAATTTTATTTTGATTATAGATCTTTCTACTAATATATATATATATATACATTTTCAATGTTATCTGATTTTATAAAATACAACAGTATTAAAGTATTTTAGTTTAACATTTTTTTTTATTATATATGTAGATGTATTACGATTAAATTATATTTTTAATAAGTAATAAATAAAGAATACTATAAAATAACATTTTATATAATGCATAAGAGCATTATATAAAATATTATTTTTGCATCACAAACTCGGTATATGTAATTTAATATAGATTAAATTAAATATCATGATTAATTGTACTACAGCAGTCGAGATGATGGTGGAAAAATGGGAATGTTTTTATATCAATATTTTATAAAATAAGCCAACATGATAGCAGTTCACTAATATGCTATTTAGAAACAGACTATTACTATTTACAATAAATACAAAAATAAATATAATACTATTTGCAATAATATAGAAAACTTTCATATTAATTAATATTATTTTTAAATACTCTCCGTTGATTTGCAATGTTTATTGCATCAACTAAATTTGTAACGTGTTATTGGAATCAATTTAATAACAAAACATGGTGAAAACAACAAAGATAAACAATTTAATCGGAAAAAAGATACCCTGCACTTCACCTTTTCCATATTTTCGTATATAAGCAACGAAAAATATTAATTTAATTTAAGTTTTTCTGGACTGCGCCAAAATGAAGTTCTGGGTTAGTAAAAATCTAGTAAAATATTGTGGTTCAATACAAAATCATATACACAAGCGTATGATTTTACAATGTTATAAATTCAATATGTAATCAAATATATTAATATTTCAGGCTGTATTTTTCTTCATGGTTTTATTGGTGGTAGCTATCCAAGCCGATCACAAGAAAGCTGATGGTTTGCCTAATATAACATAAAAAAAATATATCAGATAATTGTATAATATTAATATTTAATTATATAATACATAGGCCATCAAGTAGATCAACACAAAACTGCTCCAAAATTAGTTCACACAGGACATGAAACTCACCATGAACAAGCTGCAGCCCATAAATCGGGAAAAGTCAGTGATCATCACTCAACCACTCAACATAAAAAACATCATTAAGTGAAATGTAATACTGAAATACTTTATTGAATTTGACTTATAATTGAGAAATCATGATTTTTATACAATAAATATATTATTCATACAAACCTTGTTTTTGGAAGAATAACCGGTTAGAAAAATACACTCTCGACCTTGGAAAAAACTATTTAATACCTATATATTTTGAAAATGTAATATTTATTATCAAAAGTCGAATAGATTAACGTCTATAAGCAACAATAATGAACTTCATCGTAAGTTAAAAAAATAAATATATTATTTTGTCAAAATTAAAGTATATAGGTAAACCTAATATATGTTACATTTTATTTGTATGCTATTTATTTTTCAAAGATATACGTGTATTTGTGCATTTTCCTCGTTGCTTCGGCGTTTTTAAACGTTGAAGGAACCCAAAGAAGAAAAAGGGAAAGTTAGTACAAAAATGAATATTAAACCTTATATTAAATACGTACTTATTATAAATTTTCATTTCAGTTAAACCTACCTACCAATTTATTAAACTAGCTTCATCACTTCAGGCTGAAGATATTTTGGATATAGAGAAAACGAAATTTCATCCTGCAGACAGAAAAAAACGTGATATGTTTAAGAAGCATTCGTCTAGCAGTGAAAGTTATGAAGACTATTATTAAATCAAATTATTATATTAAAATATTGAAAAAAATACTATTTAAAAATTATTATTATCACATATATGAGCTATTTTTATGAACTTAAAATAACATTTATGTATGTATATTTTTACTTATAAAAAAATCAGTGAAATGCTTAAGAGATATTCATCGTTACTTATACGTAATAGAATTATTAACAATAATTAATAGATGAGTAATAAAAACATAGTTATAAAAATGATTTACAGCTAAGAAATAAACTAAATATAACTGTAATGCACAGTTATTTAATAATTATGTTTTATAAATAATGCGTTTTAATACTACGAAATATTTTCATTAATATTATTTCACAGCAAAATAATCATAGTCATTTTAAATACCAACATATACTATTTTATAGTACAAATTTATTCATTACATGGATGTGTTAGTTTTTGTTTGGTTTGGTAGTTTAGTATCATTACATTGTAATCTATATAAAAACCAGCATTGTCATATTTAAAAAAAAATATATTATAGACTTAGTTTATGAAATATCAACATGAATTTCGTTCAAGATTTATTAAAGTTTGTTACATTAAATTTATTTCTATTACTCTTCTTGTTAAGTTTGAGTCTATTTTATATGATAAAGTGAGCTACAAAATATTTGAGAAATGATATGTTTTATTTTACTTTATACCATTATTAACATAGCTACAAGATATATTTTGTTTATATGATATATTACAACGTAAATAAACAACTCTAATCTAAGTTTATCACTTTCAAATACATAAAAAAACTATTTTGCCAATAGTAATAATACGACTTCTCAATTACATTAACATCGTTAAACTATGACCTCTATGGTGTTTTATATTCAAAAAACGATAAGTAAGAATTATAATGTCGCAATTGAGCCTCGTTATCGTTTACCCTTTTGTATATAAAGTGAGGAACTATGATAGAAAAATCAGAATCTGTTTGTCAGCCAGCACAAAACAGCTCGTTAAGATGAAGTTCCTTGTAAGTAGTTTTAATTATTATTTTCTTTTAAATTTTTTTACCATGGTTAATGTATTGTTCATTTTTATTTATAGACCACTTTCTTCTTCTTCTTCTTCGCATTCTTCTTCCTTTCGGTTGAAGCAAACCAACAAGGAGGTAAATATGATTTTAAATACAGTATTTACTGATTAAAATAGCACTGTGTAACTTATTTTTTTGCTGCAAAATAAATATTTATACAATGCGGATTTAAAATAAGTCAATAAATTGTTTTTTATTTCTCATAAATTTATTTTCACGTAATTAAAATAATGAAAAAATATTTTTGCTTGCATGATATATGCATAAAATAAACTATATCAGTTGTTTTACATATGATCAATTTTTTAGTCAAATGTGAAATAATCCACACGATTATAAAAATGTTACATACGTAGTTTAAATGATCAATCACACAATAACTCCTTATATAGTTCACTAGAATATATTGATTTTTAATTTGCTTTAAACGAGTTATTTTAGAATTTTTAGTAATAATTTAAAATGCTATAAATATAGCGATTCTAAGTTTTAAACATAAAAATATAATTTATTGGTAATATTATTTCATGTTCATAATTTACATTTATATTTCTCCAGGACATGGAACCTTCGATAAACAAGGACATGGAGGTGGTCATGGTCAAGTGAACCATGGTCATGGACATGGACAACAAGGATTTGGACATGGAGGTGGTCATGGCCAACAAGGATTCGGACATGGAGGTGGTCATGGACAACAAGGATTCGGACATGGTGGTGGTGGTCATGGACAACAAGGACATGGTGGACATAATCAACATGGTCAACAACACGGAGGACATGGAAAATTCGGCCATCATTAAAATTAAAATAACTACCTAAATTACCTAAAACCACTGTTTATTATTGAAGTCATTATTACTACACTTAAATAAAATTATGAAATAACAATTGTATTTTTATATCGTTTTCTTGAATTAATATACCGTGGGAAATTGCGTGGCAAAGCAACATTGAAATGTAATCCATGTCTTTAAATAGATCTTGGTATATATTATATTTCAATGACAATAACAATGGTGCGTAATACATATAAAACTATAGGTTCTCTAGAATTAATATGTAAGTGATTTTACTTTTCTGTATCTTAAATTTATGTATTATTTATTTTTAATGCATAAAAATATATTTTAAGTGTGTCAACTAAATATTATTACACAGGTTATCTGTGTTTTTTTCGATAAAAATTTCTTTACTGAACTTTAAAATAAATCTGTAGCGATTATCACACTTTTCTCATAAATGGCAGTTAATTAAAATGTCATTTCATAGATAACCGCTAGTCTCATGCAGATTAAAAGAGTATTATCTCACTAGACCAGATTGTTCAGTCCTATGAAATTTTCTCATGTTTACAGCAACGTTTAGTAATATTGCTGCCTCAACATTTCTGAGTAAAATCAGACGCAGCTTATATCCACGCACATGCTTCCTGATTTATTCTTTCACTTTATTCATTCTTATCATTATGAAAAGGCTAGGATTTAGCTCTATATTATATGACACGCTACATTTTGGTCAATCTTTTGACTTTGTCAATAGCGTATTAAAATTTATTGGTAGTTTCTTTTATCGTTCGGATAAGAAGATTTCGAGAATAAAATAAGAAAAAAACGGTTCAAATGGCCAGATATATACACATGTTAACAATTTAGCAAAAATATAATGATAATAAAAATTAAAAATATACATGTAATGAAAAAATATAAATACCTGATTTAGTTGAAAATGGGAAAAGACTCAGCAATACAGTGGATGAATGGTATGATATTAATTTACGAAGATATAGGAACGTCACTGATCATTCATGTAAGACAAAATATGTTCTGGTATAAATTCCGATTATAGGAAGCTGCAATTTTGAATAAGCTGTGGATATTATAAAAATAAAATGTTAGAATTTTGCATCAATGCCAAATTCTAACTTTATATTTTTTAATCACTTTGCCACATAATGTGTTGCAGTTATCGTAAAATATGAAACTGTTGTGAAATATAAAAATGCTTGCTATAATCATGAACTGTATTTAACGATTGTTAAAGTTATTATAATCATATTGGTACAAATGCTCAATGATTTCTCTGTCTCAAATAAAGAAGATTCTGGTGAAGATATCAATACTGGCTACCAGTTGCAGTTTTACTTTAATGTGAAAACATATTTTGTTGTTGAGAGAAAAAAGCGATGCAATTGCCCACCAACATCTTCATCTGCGATTCAACAGAGCTGTCTAGAATCAAGAATATAAAAAATTCACACCAAATTTCTTTGAGATATTGAAAATTCTTATGAATGTCTTATCGTTTAAGTCGAACATATATCTGTTTCAAACAACTACGTGGTTTAAGTAAAAAAATATTATTTTAAATAATATGTGTCTTACTAAGTGTCTCACCAATAACTTTTTTGATACAAAAAACTTGTTCTTTGGTTAAGTGCTCTCTCCAGAAGCCAAACTGTGCTGACGAAATAAGCTACTTGTCTTTAGGTACTGGTTTAAAGAACATATAACAATAATAACAATCTTTTAAGAATTAAATATAAAAATCAACCACATTTAGTATTTAAAAATATATTTATTGTAAAAATAAGGATTTAAATAAAACGTTTATAAATAAATAAAAGTGAACAAGTATCTTGTTAGTCAGATTAGATGTCTAATTTGTGTTAAATTTGATGTATAACAACGTCAATATTCCGTCTATTTTTTTTGTTTATAAACGTTAATTACAAAATAAAAATGTCACAATTATGACTACAAGTCTTAGTAATATGATAAATGTTGTATTTATTCCACGAATGGTCAATAAAGAATCTTGTTCACAAAGGCACCGTCTGATACTCTTTCCAATCTTCTCAGATGTTGTCATCATTAATACATCTGGTGTGTTTATATGCCTGTTGCTGATAAATTATGAATCTCTCGTGATTTTTTCCTGTATTATAATATTTATTGACTTTGTATTTTTCCTGTGATTGATGATTGGTTAGATTGATTTATGAGCTACACCTTATAAATATTTTATACATATCTAATGTTTTACAAATTTCTTTTACTTTAGTAAAATTCCGTACCCCTTTGATTTGTATTTTAATGCTTATCACATACATTATTAAAAAATGTTGAAGCTATGTTTTTAAGTTTATTACTATTTATGCTTTCAGTGTACATTAATGCAGATCATTTAATGACTATATCATGCTAAGATTTATCTACTTTATTACACTTTAAGATGACATTTACCTCCTAGGTATTTTTATATATACTTGTAGTAAATAAATAAAAATAAAGCTTCTTTAACAAATATCTATATTTCAGAGATTTCCTGTATATTAATTTGTTCATAACATAGTAATTTATTTGTATTTGAGTCTTATGATTTTTATCGAAATAGTGTTGAAAGAGCTTTAAATTCGCTCAATGAATATTTAATTAAGAAAATAATATTGTTGTATTTTATAGTTTGAAACATCATAGCTCTATAATTAAATATAATCTTTTGCGAATATATTAAAAAAAAATTAAATCAACGTTGTTAAACTATGACCCATCTTCGTGGTATTTTATGCTCAAGATATAATATGATAATACGATAACGAAGAATTTGACCTTGTTATCGTTTACCCTTTCATATATAAAGTGAGAAATTGTAATACAATATTCATAATCTGTTTGCCACCCGACACAAAACAGCTCTCCAATATGAAGTTCCTTGTAAGTATTCCGATTGATTTTTAAAATATAAATTATTCTATATATTATATAATCAGAATTAATGTATGACTTTATACTATTTCTTGTAGACCACTTTCTTCTTCTTCTTCTTCGTGTTCTTCTTCCTATCGGTTGAAGCTAACAAACAAGGAGGTACATATATTTTAATATAATTGATACTTTATTTTTATAACATCGTTAATTAAATTTTTGCCTAGCTAAAAAAATTTTAATTGCATTTTTTATTAATAAATATAATATATTTATTTAGGATATATAGCATATATTGAAAATAGTATTTAGTTTTTTAAAATTTTTTTATATATAAATATGTAAAATAGTTATATTTACAAAAAATATTAAAATAAATTTATGAATTATAAAAAAATCAAATCAGGTTTGCCGATATTCCTGAACATTTTCGCTAAAATATAAATATAAAATATATTCATAGACTAACAGACTTACAAGTAAATTAAATGTATTCATATTGCAATAAATAATTTATAATTAATTAGTGTTCTAAAATTATTGCACATTTTTGCTAAAATATAAATATAAAATATTTTTATAAACTGAAATAATAGACATTTTAAAATTGTATTTATAATTTTTTAATAATTTTATAGACTTACAAGTAAATTAAATATCAAACACTGAATATTTGAGAATTTACCATTGTTCTAAAAATAATTTAAAACGCTATAAAAGTTGTATATGTTTAAATTGTGTTTTCTATTCAAAATGTGTATGTATTCTTAATAATCAATATTATAATATTATTATATGGTTTTCTCACTGAATGCTTTAATTGCTAATTCTTTAGGACATGGAACCTTCGACAAACAAGGACACGGAAACGTCGGCCATGGTCAAGTGAAACCAGGACTAAATCAAGGCCATGGACAGCAAGGATTCGGACAAGGAGGACATGGACAACAAGGATTTGGACAAGGTGGTCATGGACAGCAGGGACATGGACAGCAGGGACATGGACAGCAGGGACATGGACAGCAGGGACATGGACAGCAAGGACATGGTCATGGACAACAACACGGCAAATTAGGCCATCATTAAAATGTAAATCATTACCAAAGTCCACTGTTTAATATCCATTAGTAATTATACCCTCACTCAAATAAAATTGTAAAATAAAATAACTGTTTTTTAATTATATAAATTAAACACATCATGGGGAAATGCTGCATTACATTTTATTTGCGTTTTAAGCCAGTTATATATAAAACATTTTAAAAAGAATAAGTTTAATTTATACAATTTTTCAGTAATTAAATAATTAAAGACCTGTGGTAAAATTGCAGCGGTAAAATATGTCGAAGAAAGCAAAATTTAGAAATTATTTATATAAAATGGCCCATTAAAAAAAGCTACAGAAAATATGTATCAATAGTTTATAGATTTATTCTAAAATTACCTATGCATTATTATTTAATTATAAAGCATATGATAATTCAAAAATAGTGTTGCAATATAATTTAGAATCCACCTAATAGATTATAAAGCTAGTGAATAATATTGTTGTATTTTATAAAGTTAAACAGTATGTTATTACAATTATATATAATCACTTTCAAATATATCAAAAAGTTTTATGTTAAACTATGACCTCAACGGTATTTCATGTTTAAGATACAAAAACGATAAGAAAGAATTAAAATTTGACCTGGTTATCGTTTTTCTGTTTCGTATACAAAATAAGGAATTAAAATCTCTTTGTCCGCCGGCAAAGTTCTTTGTAAAATATTAAAACTTGCTCATATTTTTTAATAATTTATATAATATAATGTTTGATTTCTCGACTACTTTCTATTCTTCTGTAATAAATTAATATTTGGCAATCATATCTTAAAATTTAGATAATGCCAATAATATTATTGAAAATCGACATATTTTCAACATACTTCGATTGCTTATTTACTATAGATTATGATAAATAAAGATACATATCACGTATTACATTATTTAGATTGAATATAATAATTTTTAAAACAATGTTGAATTTTATGTATATTATATCTTATAATTGGAATCTTTTGATTCTAATTTACATTGCTAATTTACAAATATGTTCTAAATTAAAAACATAATTCATAGCAAACATTCTTAAAAAACAGAAGTTGTAAATATGTAGATAACGCCTCTTCAAATTACTTTTCCAATATAATCTTTCAATTAGTATAATTTTTATGTGTAAAATTTCTCAAAAATATTTCGCAAATATACCCACCAGCAGTTCTAAAGTCACTATAAATGCTAAATAATAATAAAAATATTTTAATAAAAATAATACTAATTAAAGTTGGGTTTTGGAACTAGCTGAAACTAGCTCAGTTCAGTCCGCATATAATAAAAATAATTCAACTATAATTGAAGCTTGTGCCCTTAAAAACGTTAAATTTGTTTTCTTATGGACATATTGATCAAATACCTGTAGTATTTAAAGAGAAGGCAGTAAAATAAAAGTCAAGAGCGTCGGTAAAGTATTTATTAAGCGGTCAAAGAAGGTTAGTGCTGATCCCGACCGCGCGCTTTTTGACCTCTTATCTTGGCCTTAACTGTCATACTTACAACTAGGTTTTAACAAGTAATTTAATGGCTAATCTTTTAATGATGCAGTAAATCTTTGCGCGATACTCTAGTGATATTTCTAATAAAGAAGAAATAAACTGTTTCCTATATAGTCATGCATTAGCACGCAGAAGGTGAAAAGTTGAAGTCTAAAAGGATTTATTTTATTGCACAGAAGTGCGCTGGTTCTAACGTTCCAACTCAACTTTTTTTTTATTCTAGGACTTTTTCCTTTTAATACAATTACTCTCTATAAAAAATATTGACTAATTAAGGAAAAGATATTTATATTCAATTCATGATTTTACCGCAAATATTCGAAGGATATACTTTATTTAAAAAACAATTTCATTCATATTTTTAGACGTAAAGAGTTTCACATTGTTTTGCAGAGTCAAGTTTGTAAATTCCCATGTATTTAGATTTTTATATATGGATCTAATTTTATATGATTTTAGTGGTAATAGATTTTTTATTTATTTTTTATTATGTGTGTAAATTACTAAAATTTATGCCTTCGATAATTTTTTTAGAAAAAATATAATAGCTTGAAAATGTAAAGAGTATTCACAAAGAACAAATAACACAGTTACATACTTGAGTTTTCTACTTAATATATTTTTCTAACAAATATTCATGTATTAACGAATCTAAAAATATTTATTTTTTATGAATATCTCTGCTGTAAAAAGACACAACTTTTCATACATATGCATTGTTTTGGTGTTGCAATTTTTACTAATAATTGTAAATATATTTAAACTCAAATGTTTCCTCTTTTAAGGTAGTATCAATCAGTCTCAGAATTTTATGTAGCTCCTATGCAGTCATTATATCATCATAAAGATTTTTCAGTAATATATGAATTATGGTTATAATAAGTATAACATAAAAAAGATATCAACTGTGTCAAAATCTAAATTGAAAAAAAAAAATATAAAATTTCAATTTTTATAATCTTTACTTTGTGTTTAGTATTTATTTTTATAATATATTTTATTCAGACTTATCGTAAAATATCTGTGATTTAGTGCTTCAGTAGCATTATGTACTAAAGTGAGATCTTTTAATATATTTTTTAACAATGCAATATTGTGTATACTCCTTTGATATTAACATAAAATCTACAATCTCGGAGTTTTTTGCTGCATCGCGACATAAAATTAACTAAGAGAAAAGCATTCATCTCTCAAACCAATTCCTGGCATATTAGCCGATTGTTCTTTTAACGTATTTATTGTTAAATCCACTGAAAGCAAAAATACAAATCATTATGAATCAAAAATATTTTGAGAATTAACATATTCACGCCTAAAAATGCGTCATTCTGGATCGTTGCCTCAATCACATGTGTGCAATGACATATCTTCCATCCGCGTTCCATTGCATATTTTTTGTGAATACAAATTCTAAAGTTTCCTTATAGAATTACAAACTTTATAGTTAAATTGTGCAATGATAAACCTCACGGATATAGGAAATTTAAGAATTGCACTGAATAACTGGTAGATTATTCATCGTTCATTATATTAAACGTGCTGCAACTGATATAATTTCTAACATCAAAAAATTATTTTGTTGACTTTTTTATCGTATGTATAGATATTTATAGTTTATGAGACAACTTATTCTACTCACGAAGTACTTGAATAATTATTTATATTAGAACAGTAATTTTGGAAACGTAGCAATGTAAATAACAATATTTTAAAATGCCTATACGAATGTTATGGATATAAATTACAAGTAGAATCATCGTCAGTGTTTTTTAAACTTTGGGAAATAATCAAAAAGTCTATTAAAATATAAACAATTTTTTACCAGTTTTAAGTCACAGTAACGTCGTGCTTGTTTCTGTTTATTGCAATTATATTAAGGAGAATTAAAACATGCATAAATATACTAAATTGTAACAAGTCTCAAAAATCAGTTATACTAAAATAGTATCGGCAACTTATATTTGTACCAGAATTGAAAATCAACTAATAAATAAAAATATATTCTGGAATTTTTAATCGCTAAATATATTATAAATACATTTAGTTACATTATATTTACATTCACGATTGATTACCAATTAGATAAGAGCGTATCTGTTTATAAATTCCGAATCTCATTCTTATCTATATATAGTGTAAGCAACTTATATTATTAAAAATGAAATAAAATAAAATAATCTAATACAAACCCATAAATTCCCATGATTTATTAATCGTAAATATATAGAATTTTAAAGCGGAAAACTATAATATCACGATTTGAATAAACATAATCATCGGATGGCTTTACCCTTGAAGAGATTGCCCTCGGTTTGAGTATACCAAAAATTTATTATAATTATTTGGGAAGTTATTATACCGCTTTTTAAGTACTTCTTCATCCTTCATCGACCGCTAGCTCACGCGTGGAAGTCATACAATAATTCTTCATCACCTCGTATATGGTAAACCCGACCGCAATGGTTCTTTATGCGTAGAATGTAAACTAGACTGTTTATTTTTTCCTCAACACATCCTCATTATATATATAAAGGAGTTGATTTTGAATGGCAACACACAGGCACTTGGTCTTTCGCGGCGATCGAAAGACAGAGGTGTTCTGCACAAGTGTATAAAAAATCAATCAACAATGAAGCACGCTATAATTCTGGTAAACACTATTAATCTATAACTATATAATAAGTAGAAGAAAATATTTTTAATTTCATTTTAATTTTTAGATTGCCCTATTTTCGGTGGCTCTGGCGGCACCTTTCGCACCTTATGGTGGTTTTGTCAAAGGAAGAAGGGTACATAAAAAACCCACAGAGCCTACGACCGAAGAAGCAATCATTCCTGACTACACAAAAGATACGGAAACTCCAGAAGAACCGAAATTAGAATGCATGCCTGATTTAATGCCACCGTCTGAAGAGGGATATGCAACGATTGATCAAAGTAATAAATGTAACGCTCTTCAACCAACAATTGATGAAAAAGTAACTACGGATGATGAAAAAGTAGTTGTGAATGAACAACATACGGATGATGAGAAAGTAACTATGGATGAACAGCATACAGACGATGATAAAGTAATAGTGGATGAACAACAATCAAGTGATGAGAAAGTAACCATAAACGAACAACATACAGATGATGAGAAAGTAATTACAAACGATGATAGTAATCAAGATCAAGATAAAATGGAAGATGATCAGTATACAATTGGTGAAGAACAAGGTACCTTTTAATATATATTTTGCCCCTTTAGAAAATTTTCCATCAATATTCTCTAGGGTATGATTTATCCATAGGTTATAAATTTTTCTTTACATTTAAAGTTAACTATAAATAAATATTAATATTTATATTTATTTTTTTAATTTATAGTTTATTCTAGCGCTTATTTTTTTTTCTTTTACTTCATAATATAACTTTATATTTAAAATAGTTAATATGCTATAGTAAATTTTAAAATCATTGTTATTCTTAAGCTACTCTAACGCATAAAAGGTAGATATTCTAATAAATAAAATATATTTATTAGGCAGAAAAAAATTAGGTGATAGATGATTTAATTAAGGAGCTTATTAAATTACACAATCATAAAAAGCAATATATTTATTTTATAAAATTGTAATGTTATTAAGCCATTCTAAAGTAGATATATTAATTAATAAAGCATAAATTGGCTTAGGCAAAAAAACTTTGAAACTATCGATTGTTGAAAATCGATGAAATTTATTAAATTGTTACAGAATTATTAATTAGTAAAAGTCAATATATAAAATTGAGGTTATAATTGTAATTGCTTAATATATTATATTGTAAAGAAAAAACAGATTGTTTGGAATAGTCGATATTGTAAAATTATTTAAATGCTTAAGACATTCTATAGTATAAAAAGTAGACATATAAATAAATAAAATATATATTGATTAGGCAGAAAAAACTTTGGAACTGTGGATTATTGAAAATTAGAGATTCTGACGAAAACCTTTAAAATAAATTGTAGCACAATTATTAATTTATGCAGGAGTCATAAATAAAAATAAAGATATAATAATAATAATAGTTCAATAAATTATATTTGGGAGGAAAAAATCTTTAGAATTCATAAAAATAGTTCATAAGTTAATATTATTGTAATTTTAAGTAATATAATATTAAATAAAACATAAATTATATTAAACAGAAAAAAAATTAAAAAACTATTAAATGTTGAGAATCAAAGAATTGGATTCGAAAAAATCTAGTGACTTATAACACAATAATGAATTTGTTTAGTGATCATAAGTGAAAAAGCAATATGTAAAAATATAGATTTCATATAAAAAACATCCCGATTTACTAGAATTAAAAAAAAAATTAAAAATGCTGTATAAGCTTAAGAAAGTTTTAATAATAAAGTAATTTTTAAGCTATTTTTAAGTATAGAAAGTAGAAATAATTATAGATAAAATATATATTGATTGATCTAAAAATAAGTTGAAACTATCATTGTCGAGAATTAAAAAATAAATTTATTGTAGTAGTTTAATAAATTACAACACAATTAATAACTTAAAAAATAATCATAAGTAAAAATACAATTTATAAAAATGTAGATATAATAATAATTATTTAATATATTATATTCAGGAAAAAACTTATAGATATATTACGAGTTATTAAATTGTAATTAATTTGTAAATTTATATTCTTAAATACTATAAATATGATTCATTTTAATAAATTATAATTTACAGTTAAGGATAAATATTAATACGTGTATGTATTATTTATTTTAGAAACATCCGTAACCGAAGCAGATAAATACTTGGAAGAACACTCTATTTCAACCATAAACGAAGAAAATAAAAATGACGATAAAAAACCAGTAGAAGAAGAAGTAGTTACTTTGAGTACAGATTTAATGCCACCTTTGATTGATGATTCATTGATTGTCATGAAAGAGACGCCAAAAAAGCCTGACATTGTTGAAGAGTCTAAATTTGTTAAAGGTGTAAAAGGACGTTTTAACAGAAGGAAAATGATGATTGATAATAACTAAAAAATAAATACAATCTCATAGTTATATATAATAATAGGTGTATGTATATATTTGAAAAAACCTTAACGAATTCCGTCCAATATAATGTAATTGTATTAAAGTAAGTTAAGTAATGTAAACAGTATTATAAAAAAAAGTGTGATAAAATATGTTATAAGGCATTTTTATGTAAATGTATTGTTTTATAATAAAATGTTCAAAAAAATCAAAACGTCTTTAGGGCTTTATTATAGACAAGAAATTACTCATTCAATTAGTGTCGTTTATGATTACAAAGTGATTCATAGATAGGAAGAGTTCGTAATCAACCTTCGTGTAAATACGCCATTGCAATGGATAAGTGAATCAACCTTAAACCGCGATGTGGTCACGATGACAGTCAAGGTCGCAAAATCGATTTTGCTACAGAAAATATGTACTGATTTATATAAAATTACCGATAATATTTAAATATTACCCTTTGTTTAATATATAAGTATTAATTAGATCCTCGCATAAATTATATATTATATGGGCATTCAGATTTAATATAAAATATGCGCTCATCTTAATATAAATCTTCTCAGATATTATTGTTTTGAGTAGTGATAGATTTATACATAGTATATTCTACATATAGTCGTCAGTGTAAAATGTCCATAATTGTCAACTTATAGGAAGGACAAATAACTGCGTAGTTTATTTAAATGAATTATAAAGAAGTACTAATAAGATCTTTTTTTCATTAATTCATTTACTGAACAAATAATTTTTTTAGTTGTATCTTGATTAGATGTGAAATTTTTATAACAAATAATATATATACGTATTCGACTGTTATTAAGTAATTTGGAAATCTATTTTGCATTATATTTACGTTTCGAAGCGATACACAACTATTAAATATTAATATTAACATTCTTAAGTAATCATTTTTATTAACAAATTTTTATTACGCATAATTGTGGTTTAAATCATTCATACAAATTATAACAATAGTAATAAATTCGATTGCTATGCGGTTAAAATAACATAATGAAGAATGACATAGTTTTTAAAATGATTCTATGATTCTACATAATAACTGGAACGTAAACGGAAAATAATTAAACGACTACATAATTATAACTTTAACTATATGATATATATAATTTTCCAGCCGATATTTATGATAGCATTATTTTTAAACTATTTAAATAAATAACGAACGTTTTTAAATAGTTCAGTTTAATTCTGAAGCCAGTAGTTTCGCTACAAGTCAAAATGCAGGTTAATAAATAAATTATTCTGTGAGAATTTTTATATAGGTGTATTGTATTATATTTTTATTGTTTATTTGCAGAATATAATGTTTTTGATATGCATATTAAATTGTCTGTCGGTTCTGTGTCAGAAAGAATTAACTGGTTCAGGATTTGAACCAAAAGTTAATATTCCCGAAACAGTGCCTTATGGTTCGAACGACTTTGGCGAAAGGCGATCACAGTTTAAAACTAAAGAAAACGACTATAAAAATCGCTTTTTACAGTATCAAGCTAGTTTGGGTATAAATCCACAGATTCCTCAAAATCCGCAGAATCCGCAGAATCCACCAAGTCTACAACCGTATCAGCCTGGTTATTACCCTGGTTTTTTAAACCCACAATTTCCGATGAAGCCAAATTATCCATCGTTCCCGTCTATGTATAGTGAAGGATACTTAAACTTCCTGAGCATGCTTATGAAAAATCAAAAGAATTCTTAGTAATTATTTATTCATTCAATATAACGACATCTATTAAGGTGAATTGAAATTAATTACACAATATTGTATATAATATTGTATTATACTTAAATTATATTTGATAAATAAATATTATCAATAGATGTCATATATTTTATTTTATTTTATATAATATAAATCACCAATGGTGATAATGGTGATGTTGATTTGGAAAACTATGATGATGGTGATGGTGAACAACGTGATGAATGTGAGGCTTTGCCAAATTAATTTTCTTAAATATTTTAAAAGGAACAGGCACTGGAGTTCCAAAAATAATTCCGAATATGATAAGAAGTGTAAGTATCTGAAAAATACCAAATTAGGTATATAATTATTCAAAAATATACATATTAAAAAAATTAACAATTAAAGTATAAAATAAAAATAAAAAACAATTTATATATATATATGCCCTTAAATAAAAAAGTTTCTTAAAACCATAAAATGCTACTAGAATACATTTTTATTGAGTGTTCAAAAAACGTTTTACTTAATAAATCTATTCGATTTTTATGTTTAAATAGTAACAAATATACTTAAATTCACTCTCAATCAACTTAGTTAAAATAATTTAATTTTAATTTCATGGTTTAATAAACCAATGTTTTTTCAATTTTATTTTTATTTTTTTATAATTGTTTACACATTAATGAAAAAACATAGATAAAAACTTACTTTACAAAAAATCTTCATATTTAATCAACGTATTTGTTTATGAATCGAAACTTATCTCTTATAATTTAACACAACAATTAAATAATTTTTAAGATTGAAATTTGGTTATATACAAATGCATAATTGCCAAAGGGTGTTAATGCTATATTGATTATGCAAACGGCCTTATGTATTATTATTCATAAACCAGTGTAATTATGGCAGACGACTAATTCCTAAATTATATTTAAATTAACTACAGTCGCATAGTTTTATTTGAGTCATTGAATGCATTTATATGTTATTTAATACAAATTCTGATCCATATAATATAAACGAACTGCTCTTCTAAAACTAGATATTAAGCAATTCTAAAATTATTTAGATATATACGTATTTCCTTTAGGACAGGCAAATAATAAATGGGATTATTAAAAAATCAGTACAATATATTATATTCGACAAATGTTCGACGGACTAAAGATAAAATTTTATGCAATTTATTAACACTAATCGTTTTTTATTATACAAAAAAATATTTATTATAAAAGTTATTTTACGCTATTATTATGTTTAAATTCAGTTAGTTATCTATCGTTTACTATAAGTTGTATATGACGAAATAATGTTTTAAAATAAAAATGGTAATTTAAACCAGAAGTATATAATTTTAATCACACGCGACACACATATGTATATTACATTAATATGTAGCACATAATACATATAACACGTGCCTAAAAAAAACTAGTATATATAACTGTAATCTATTTTTTGATACCAAATAAACTTTTGCTCAAACTATTTTATATTTTTTAACTAAAAAGTGCTTTGAATAAAGAAAATAATCGCAAAACTACTTTGCAATGTCTAATATTAATAATATAAATATATTTGGTATCTTTGTATTCCAATTAATTTATTTTAAAGAAAATATAAAAAAAAGGTTATTTTAAAGTTTGATAATATTGGTAATAAAATACACGTTTATCAAAACAACATTTAAATGAGGTGATATAACTCATAATTCACGTAAAGCATGTCTTAAAAACGAACTGGTTTACATTATTTAAATAGTTAGAACAGTTACATATGCATTAAAATGCAAATAGTTTTACTTTTAACGCTTAACTAGTAACACATCAATTGTGTGAGATTCATATATTTCTATTACAAAAATTAAAAATGAACCAATCATTTGATAAAGGAATTAAAGTAGATTCATAATAAATATCGCCGATACATTATAAAATAGTTATAATATTGGTAAATATGAGAACTAATGTGAATGTGAGTAATATTTAAATTTGATCAGTCCTTATTTTATTTTATAACAAACAAATTTATTTTAAGCATATCAAACTTATGTATTTACAGAGTTTTGTTATGCTGCTGTTCATTGGATTTGCGATGTTCATAAGTGTGGAAGGAAAACACGTTGTGAAAAGACAAGGAAGTAAATATTATTTAAATGATATTATATTGTACCATTTTATAACAATCAAAACTAAATCCTATATGAAAATAAATACAGGAGTAATATCAAACATACGCAACTTAAACGCATAAATTTTTATTTAAATTTTAAAACCAGTATCAATGATTATGCCCCACAAAGTTTCCATTGTCATAACTGTAGAAATCATTTTTAATTTTGCAGCCCAAAAAGTAATATTGTTGTGCTCACAATTATTTTTAAAAAATGATCAACATACGAAACGTTAAGAATATAAATTGATTTTTAAGAAACATAAATTAGGGTATTCTAGGGTTTTAGAATAAATGTTTATTAGTTTATATGTACCATCCGCAAATTAAGTTATTAAGTAGTTAGGGTATACCCTATTTATAAAAAGGTCAAAATTCATGATTTTCTATAGAAATTGACTTTTTATAAATCGTCATTGTTTCACGTTTATTCCGAATAGTATGCTTGACTATTTACTGCGTTATAATTTTTTTTTTTAATATATATATATATATATATATATATATATATATATATATATATATATATATATATATATATATATATATATATATATATATATATATGAAATAATCTAAAAGTTAATCCTTGTTACGTTTACGAATATTTTGGATGCCTCATAGGGCACAACATATCTAAACCCATATCCGTATGTTTTGGAAGATATTGACTTACAAGTAATTTAAGTGTGTGTAAGGTATTGTTGGGTAAATTTATGAGTCTAATCAGTAATCACTTTAAGGATTTATTTTGTAATTGATAACATACTGTATCTTTATTATAATTGTATATATATAAAATAATAAAAACATTTTGTGCTAGTTAATATAAATTTTTAAATACCTACAATATAATATAAATAAAATATATAGACGATATTGTTTCTTATATTCAGATTCCACCAGAACAACAACTACTAGTACAGAAGCTACTACATCAACAACATCGACAACCACCACAACAACAGAAACAACAACTCCAAAAAAATCAACTACGACACCAACAACTACCACAACGCCAACCACTACCACAACGCCAACAACTACCACAACGCCAACAACTACCACAACACCAACAACTACCACAACCCCAACAACTACCACAACACCAACAACTACCACAACAACTACTAGAACCACTAGAACTGAACGAACGGAAGATACTACAACAACAACACCAACAACCTCCACAACAACAGAAACAACAACCGATAAAAAAACAACTACGACACCAACAACTACTACAACACCAACAACTACCACAACGCCAACAACTACCACACCAACAACTACCACACCAACAACTACCACACCAACAACTACCACACCAACAACTACCACACCAACAACTACTACTACAACACCAACAACTACCACACCAACAACTACCACACCAACAACTACCACACCAACAACTACCACGCCAACAACTACCACACCAACAACTACCACACCAACGACTACCACACCAACAACTACCACACCAACAACTACCACACCAACAACTACCACGCAAACAACTACCACACCAACAACTACCACGCCAACAACTACCACGCCAACAACTACCACACCAACAACTACCACACCAACAACTACCACACCAACAACTACCACAACGTCAACAACTACCACAATACCAACAACTACCACAACGCCAACAACTACCACACCAACAACTACTACAACACCAACAACTACTACAACATCAACTACTACAACACCAACAACTACTACAACACCAACTACTACAACACCAACAACTACCACAACTGAAACAACCACCGATATTACAACAACCCCAACTACAACAACAAATACTCCAACAACAAAAACCAGTCCACCATACATATCAAAACGACCATGTTTAAATTTTTGCCGTCGTAAATATCAAACTTCATATTTAAATAAAATAAATAATATAGTTCATAAAAGTGAATATTGGAGACCTTTTTTGTGGCCTTTTGGAATTTTATGCAAAAGAAAAAAATATGAATTGCATAAAATGTAGTTGATACAAAAATTATTTATTTCTTGAATTGAACTACGAAAATGTATTACAATTTGACAAATAAAAGATCATTTATAAATTCTTAGTTTAATCCAAATTAAAAGAAATAATTTCCTTAACAATATCTCAAAATAATTAATTACATTTTTTAATTCTGTTTGTTTTTTTACTATTTTTATACTGAGCTTGGTAATAAGAATATAATTGATAAAAAATTGTAAAATGCTATACATACTATGTACCTACATGCAGTGATTTAATAATTAAATATTTTGTTTATTATTATAGTTTTATTATTACCTTTTTAATCGATTTTTATACATTTACTTTCTTATTTGGTATCCGTTAAGCATTATCTATATGAGTGTTTAAAAAATAAATATTTCTCTCGGAGGTTTAATTGTGCAATGACTTTTTAATGAGAAATGTGGAATACGTGTATGACACTTCCAAATACTATTGAAAGGATTCCTGAAATCTTAAGGTTTTTTGCTTTTTCGTACTACCATAGATCGCTACCATAGTTCGGGAGTTATATTTTTATCCAAATAAAAGAATATATAATTACGTTTTTAATATATTTATGTACATCCAAATAATATTTATACATACATCTAAAAAATATAAATTCTTTCCGTACATAATATATTATCGTTGTTATAAATAAGCCTCGAATAAGATTATATCTAAAATATTGTAAATTATATATACAATTTTAAATAGAATACAATACGTTCTAAAATGTATTTTTAGAATCAGTTGTATTCAGGATAAAATTAAACACATTTTTAAAAATATACAAATACATATAATTTATAAAGTAATGCTATAAATTAATTTTAGCAGATGGCAGTAATATTTATTATAGATTACCATTTTTTCAATAGTGATAATGATAATCATGATAATGGTGTGGATCGTGGTGATGATGGTGATGATGGTCATAATCGTGGTAATCGTGATGGTGATGGTGATGGTCATAATCGTGGTGGTGATCGTGGTAGTTGTCATAATGACCAAACCCACCTCCAAATAATGAAAATATTTGTGGATTAGCCACTGGTACTGATATTATCGACCCACATAATAGGAGTAGACAAAAGATCTGAAATATTAACGAATAATATTTATCTGTTATATGACTATCAATTTATTGCTAACGGAAGACTCACCCGGTACAAAAGCGTCATGGTTAAAGTTTTAGTGTAAACAAATCCAAATGTATGGTCAGTCACGACTTGACACAAAAGTGAACATATCGCTAAGAAGTATTTTGTTTATATACCTACAAAATGGCCAATGGGTGAATGTTTGCATATTTGATTTTGATTACCAAGACGTCATTCGAATGTCATAAAACCGGTGTAATATAGGGAAATTGTTGATTTTCATATTTATAGTAAAAATTACTGTATTATGACTGTAGAAATATTAATACTATGCAAGATGGTTTCATTCATCGAATAGAAATTTTTTATTGCTAATTAATCACTGCACTTTTGCCATAAAAATATGATTATTTCGATATAAATATAAATGTTAATCTAACTCCATTTTATTTTTTATATAAAGATAGTATTTGGTTTACATTTTTTAAATAATTAAGATTAATAAGATATAAAAAATATTGTTACACTTTTGTGTAACCTAGAACCATATTTTTATAATAAATGCACAAAATAAATCCATCTTAATCCGATTTAGGTTGTATTGCAATTTTACTTTATAATTTATCGTTGAAAATGCTAATTGCAATCTCTAAATATTTTAAATTATTTTGTACCAAAAATATCAGTTTTAAACATATTTGTCCATAAAAAAATCTCGAAAACGGTTTTTATTTACATTTTCATAATTAATAAAAGTATTTTACAAATCGTAGTACTATGCGTAAGTTTTATGCTTTATTTAAAAAAAACATATCAGATAAAATACAATTTTTTATATAAAAATCGTTATAAAAATATCTCAGTTCGTATATCTTTGTGACCCCCTAGCTACAAATTATATGCGTTCTTTTACTTAGTCTTACTATTTTTTTCACACAAAAAATCAACGCCACGAATTAATTAAGAAATTATACATTAATTTCATAAATAAATAAGGATCATTTTCTAGGTATTTTCCAAAAATTGCCATATTTTATATCCATGTATAATTACATTATTGCTCATGTCTGGGTTATGAGTCTAAAGTCTTTATTTGATTAAGAAAAATATAAATTGTTTGTTTTGTAACAGTTGAGTGGGTCGCTCTGTATTTCGAACAGGACCAGTGAATAAGAAGAGAGAAACGGCTGCTTCTGCGATCTTTTTCTGGTCCGAAATAGAATCGGCCTCCTCTCGGTTGCAGTCCAAGTTTAAGATCTTTTGAAATTCGGTTGCCTTGAACTCCAGGGTTCCAGTACATATATGGAGTGGATCCTAGTGGATTTTGTAATCCGCCTCTTTTCGGTGAGACGATCAATTATAAAATATAAAGGTGGCGAATTTCTTGGAAATAAATTTCTGTTAGTTGATAATAAATATTAGAAACGGTTACGCGTATTATTTGTTCTCAAGGCAAAACAAATTTAATTCTATATTATTTATAGCGCGTACCTTAATCCGTTAAGTGATCTCCCGTGGTGTTTTATTTTAAATGAAGAAACTAATTTTTTTCTTTAACGTTTATAACGTTTTTATTGCTTGTCAAACTCACCCTTTTTATGATTATAATGTGCTTTAGTCCTTCCAATTATAAATAGGGACTGTTTTAGTTGATAAACCGACAATAATAATAGCCGAAATATAATAAACGGATTATTTTAAATTAAGATTATTATGAGAGTCTTGGCACCGATTAATTATGATAGAAATAACCGAATAATAAAATTATCCATGATTAAAATATCCGGTTTCTACTATAATATACATTACTTATCATAGTTTATAATAATGAAATAGATCTTCATATTTAGTTTACCGTTTATGATTTGTATGAATAAAATAAATTTAGTTAAAGCCTATTTGTAAAAAAAACTTAAGAAACAAATTAGGTACATACAATACTAATTTCTGGTTTTGATGCAAAATGATGTGACTATTGCACATCTTGAAATTTGTTTTTATAAGACAAATTATTATTTAAATGAATACATATGTATACTGATGTATATCAAGTGTCAGTGTCGGGTGGCGTTGTTGAATGCAAAAGAGTACAAGACTTGAATGCAAAAGAGTAAAAAGTCTGTAGTGATAATTATTTATGTCTGGCGATTGGGTCTTTAATACGATGATTTCTCTCGAGGGCTTGTTTTTTTATGCATTAGTATAACAAACACAATTTTGTAGCTATTGGTATACAAAAAATGAACTTTATTTTTAATAATATTTTATTTTAAATATTATTGTCATATATAAAGTAAAAACAATATAATGCTACAGTATATATAAATGCGTTCTATATGAGTATTTAAGTTTGTAGTAAAAATCGTGTAATAAAAACCAGTAATATTTGATTACAGTAAAAATAAAATATCAATATTAACAATTAATAATTTTTATTTTTTATCAATAAAATAAATAGGTATTTTACAAGTATCTTATCTTAACATAGCACAAGTTTAAGCTATCCAAAAATACCAATGCCACTAGGAATTCCTAGTCCAATAGAAAGTCCAGGTGATCCATAAAAACCTCCATATTGTTGGTATCCATATGGCCTATTACCATAATATCCAGATCCATATCCTAATCCAGATCCGAATCCTAATCTAGATCCAAATCCATAGCCACCTCGGTATCCATAGCCACCCCCATATCCATGTCCATGTCCATATCCATGACCATGACCATGACCATGACCGTGACCGTGACCGTGACCGTGACCAGGTCCAGGAGCTGGTGCTGACAAGACAGCTCCCAGTACAAAAGAGATCAGGCAAATCTAAAACAATATATAATTTAAACATCTACGCCACTGATTAAAATATATAATAAAAAAACATCGTAAAAGAAAATGAAATATATAAAATCAATTTAATAAATATATATACTATATAGTAAATAGAGATATAATATTCATAAATCAAATTTTCTAATCATTTACTTACTTGATATATAATTTTCATCTTGGTAAGGCAGACACAAAGAGTACTTGATCCTTTAAGAGACTGATAATATTTGACATTGGCACAAAAAAATACTGATTTTATACGAAATGTTTCAAATTAGCAAGTATGATTTTTTTATACAGTATGAATTTATGGGTATTTTTATACAATTTTTCATTGAAGCTCGTAATTTTTTTGTTATCATACAGTCATACAGAATAAAGCAATAGAAAAATAATATCGAAATATAAAATATGTTGAAGAACAATTGGTTATAGACATCATAATAAATATTTAGAAAAAATACGTTATAATCAATTTTATTAAAATTAGTTCATAAGTAAAAGACATGTTTTAGAGTTTTGCTATTGAAAAATTATTAATGATATTATTCCTAACTTAAAATATTTTATAAATATGTTTTTTATTTAAATTAACGTTTTCATATTACATTTTTATGTTTTAAAATTAATTTGTATACGTTAATTACTTTTTAATAGTCTGAATAGCCTAACTTAAGGTTAATTTAATCGATATTTGTTATTTAATTCAAGGTTTTATTCAAGTAGTTTTATCTATCGTTTCAAAGACACTTATAATTCCTATGTTGATTTTCTTACCCAATGGTTATTTTCCAGCTATCTCTTGATTGTGTTTTAATTAAAATATTTTCTTTTCCATTTACAAACTCTCTTTATTTTACATTTAACAACTTTTTAACATATTGTATGTATATTTTTGATGTTCATTAGCCGCTTGCTAAATAAAATAAGATAAAATTTGTTTAATAAAATTATCAAAATAAAACCCAAAATAATAGAACAGAATAAATTTATTTTCTTGAATACACAATTAAATAATAAAATATTTTAAATAAATATTGAATATAAAAGCATTAAATCGTGCTTCAACGTCCATATGGTGGCCAACCGCTTTGACCATATACTCCTCCATAGCCACCGTTTTGACCCCATCCGCTAAAAGCACCCACTCCAGGACCATATCCTCCATAGCCTCCGTATCCTCCGTTATTACCAAATTGTCCAAAATTGCCACTGCCATAATGTCCCCAGTTTCCTGTTCCCCAGCCTCCGCCTCCTCCATAATTATTACCGTATCTACCCAAACCCCACAGAGTTTCCGCTGTATCCATAACCTCTGACGAATCAATCGTCTTTTGGACTGGTGCCAGATTTACCACGTGAAAGGGCATTTTTACAGGATTAACGAATTCACCGGATTGAGATTCCAAATCGTCCATGTTCAGTGGCAGAGCGAACAGAGATGATGCCAGTGCAATAATGGACATTATTAGAAGTAACTTTGATAAAATAAAAATATTAAGAAATTAAACTTATTTAAAAATAAAATAATAACAAAGCAATTATTAACTCACAGCAGTCATTGTTGCGTTATTGTATTTAATTAAACTGTTTATAGCAAACTTAAGAGCACCTCCTAAACTGAACGTTGTGAAAGAACTAAAAAAGTATCTGGAGTTGAATTGAATATCTGGTTTTATAGGTAAGTACATAATGTTTTAGTTATAGGATTGCTAGAAATGCATTAGGTTTTTAATTTTTAATACATACTTTTTATATATAATTAGCTGTATTTTTAAATAGATTATAATTTAAAATACACGAAAATAAGTATAAGTTTTCTTTGCATTTATTTGATACTAACCTAATTTTTTTTCCGTAGTGCTCATCTTTTCAATTTATATATTCATTATATACCTAGTTCATTGCACATATATTTAAAATATTGTGTTTTTTTTTTAATATCACTTTTATTAATCTTCTGATAATTTTTATAAATTCTTAAATAGTAATTTTCTTAAAATTTATTTTATAAATATTTACTAATTTATAATGTTAACATCTATATTTTTATTCAATATGCTAAAAATTGTGCTGCGTATTTGAGCAATTTGAACCATTACCTGTATTTGCTACTTAATCAGTTATGCAATTGAATATTCAGATTAGTTTGAATATTATTAATATTAAGTTAGTAATACTCGTAAAGCTATTTTTTTATAATTACCTTACAATCTTAAGAACACTCTTTTATGTATTTATTAACATAAAATTAAATACAATATATTTAGCGAATCTCTAATATCATGAAAATATACTGCTAGCTCTTTTTCAACACCCAACGCGCGTAATTTATGTTCAGTGTATCAATCAGTAGACGTTTTATAAATAACAGTTCCAGATACTTATTTAAATTTGATATATATTTCATTTCTCGTTAAACGACTTTAAACATGATTTTTTGGATTGCATCATCTGAGACAATGGTTGAATATGCTTATAACTTCATCGTCATTCATACATAAAAAAAGTTTCAGCACCAGATTTTTCATTTGTACTGAAAGATTAGACACTTTATTTGTATTGCCATTAAAATAAATTTAAAATTACCACGGTCGTTTAAAACACATATTAAAAAAACAAACTGATGCATAATTAACCTAGGAAAACCGTGATGGTAATTGAGTATAAATCGGTAAATTTTACTTTATGATTACAAATCAAATATAAGAACATATCTTGGGTTTTATCTGTAACAGTGGTGCATACCTATAGATTATAATATATTATATGATTATTCAAGAAAGCTGTATTAAAAAATAAAATTATCGTAATGTTGTGCAATTAAAACCTTATAAACATTGACACGTCACCCGGAGCCAGGTGAAAACGGAAGCGTTACCAACCGAGTAAAAATCTATCATAATATGTCTAATCTTTATTTTCCGAATATAATTCATATCTATGCACATATCTTCCGTTTTTCTCTGTCTCTGCGAAAAACAAACTGAAGTAAACACAGATAAAAGGCACGAGCTTCCTTAATTAATATATTATTAAAAATAGCAAAATAGCAAGTATTTTCCTTACCATAGAATGAATACGTACTGTAAATTAAAATATACATTATTAAGTAGTTGAAACATAATTATTCATAGTATAATTTTGTTTTAAAAGTTTCTTACTTTATAAATGTTAATGCGCAAATACTTGACGATTGTATGACTTGAAATTTTATACTAAATGTATACAACAGTATTTTTATATAAATAATATATTATATTTTCTGTGTAAAATGGAAATATCGTGAGCAATTCTTTGCTACAAACTTTGATTAGCTTATTTAATTTATATTATATTACGTCAATTTTATAAGTCTATATTTGTTTTGATATATATGTACATACCAAGACAGAAATTCATTTATTGCAATTATGACTACATTTAGTGTTTGCCATAAACAGTAAACAGCTGCGCGAAACCGTATTAAGATTAGGCTTTTAATGTCCATTTATAAAAACATATGTTTGTAGACAGTTTGCTGTGTTTTGAAAAATAAATAGAAAACGCGATTTTTTTTATTCAATAGTAGGATATCAAACTGATATAAAAAGGTTAAAGGACCTAGGATATTATCACACAGCACTATAATATTATATAATAACCTAAAATTCATACATCCATTCGCTTTCAATCTAGGAGTCATGTATGCGTAAAGAGATGTCTGATTAAATTAAATTGAATAATGATTAGTATTAAGGTTTTTTTTTATAAATATTTAATTCTATTTGGGATAAAGTTAATAATTGTATTTATAAAAGTGAAGGTAAAGCCTATTAAAAATATTTGTATATATTAATTAAATAAGATCTAATATTAATGTTTCAACTACTTCGGAACCTTCACTTTTAAAAAGAAATAACTAAGCAACTATAAAAATACGCCATCACTTAATAAACATAACGTATACTTTTTTATTATAAAATAATCATATTCAATATTTAAAAAAACACATTATAACCACCTTGTAGTGGGAATGACCTTCCAGAAGTTCAGGTTCAATGATGCAACATCTTCGAATCGATTATCTCAAATACTAAAGGCACATCAGACATTCTTTTCGGCGGAACTAAAATACCATTTGAAAAAACATGTATGTACCATACATATATATACACATATATACATACACACACATATAATGGTTTTCTTGTTCTATTTTACGGTCGTTATTGCGATATAAAAAATGAGGAATCAGACATGCGGGCATTCCGAAACGTTCACCTGAGGTTTTTACAGAATATTTTTTATGCACATCGTCTTTTTTGATGTGCGAAATTAGTTTAGTAAATCTTTGGTTTGACGCAGTATTTTATTTACAAATACGTCCTAAAAAACAATGTCAACAAGGTTAAAAACCTGTTTTATCGCGTTGTTCGAATTACCGATGAATCATTCGACTTTCAACAGCATAATAATATTCATACGCTCTAATCGGAAATGCCTATTTATTGCTAAACTTGCGTATTTTCTTTCAAGATCGATATTAAGGTCAGATCAAAGAACTAATTTAACCTATGTTAATTACAATAGTTGAAACGTACACACACCGGGGTTTCCCCAAAACTGGTTATTGGGTACGTCAAGGTTGTTTATACGTACAATAATATTATTTACTTTTAAATGCACGTAATAAATATTTTAGAAGGGTATTTGTTTTGTGTTTTATGTTTTATATAAATTACATCAGTGTACCATAAAATCTTTTAGTTATTTCAAGTAGTAAATAAATTTGTATTTTACTTGAAGCAATACCCATGGACAAACATTTGCTTGTAAATCAAAAATATTTTTTATGCTTTATTATCAACAAAATATGTTCACAACAATAACAACAACAACATTTTTTTATATTGAATTTCCGTATAAAATAAAATATACGTACACAATATAATTAAATATTTTCCAGGAATAATCCGTAGATAATAAATAATATGTAAAAAATATAATGACTCCTAATTTTTACCAAAATAAACATAAACATACTACTCTTTATAATTATGTATTGAGGTGGCAAATCAAAACCATGGAAAAATAATTTCTTGTATAAAATAATAGTTTACTATGTTTTAAACTTTTCACACAGTGTATAATAATTCTATTTCCTATGATGATACTAAAAATATTTTCAAGGAATTTTCAGACTACTTTAAATATGAATTTGAACCACACTGTCGATTATTGAAAATCGAACAATAGGAAATTCAGACTTAGTAAAAACCAGCAAAATCATATGATACATATTTTAAATATAATAGTAACAAAAAGGACCAGAGAAACATTATTGAGCCTTTACATTTTATTTGTAAATTATTTTTAATTTTTTTTTATGAACTGCAGACTCATGGCTTTATGGTCAGCATAAGCTGATTTATCAGAAATTATTTTACAAAACCACTTTCCGGTTAATTAAAAACACAAATTAAAATTATATTATTTTTACTGTCACTAATTTGTTGACATAAATATAAATAAAACTCGAAGGTTAGAGTGGACCCGAAAACACAAAGATTGGCCATCTGAAGATTAGGCAAAGAGCATTCGGTCAGATATATCCAACTTGATGATACTTTTAAAATTAAATTGGTTAATATAAAAAAAATATTAGAAACTGAATTTATTCAAAATTACTTGTTATTAAAAATAACACTTACAATACTTCAAGCGGTTTTTTATTTATATTTTCAAGATTTTTTTAAGATATAATACATTAATTGGGGTGCCTGATTATTATGGGTAAGGCTGTATATAGGTTATAAATAAGATATTCATTTTCCATAATATCCGCCATATCCTCTGTGTCCACCATAGTATCCTTTGTAACTAGCACTTCTTGCTGAACTATATCCACCACTATATGCAACTTGGTGTCCTCCATAGCCACCTCCGTATCCAATATATATCCGTATATAAGGCCAATTGTGGTTCAATGGGTCTTAAGTCACCTGATTCTAAAACTAAATTAAGAATTATTACATACATATAAAACAATTATGAATGTATACCTTTATGATAAAAACAAGCTAAAGATTACACTTACGATGATGTCCTGGAATTATGGCTCCATATATGACATGTATCAAAGCGATCACCAAAAATAGATAATATCCGAAATGAAAAAAAAAAAACATTTTAGAAATAAAGTGCTATTTGAGCTTTTAGTAAAATGAAAAAAAATGCTAATAGAAAATTAGTCCTTTTAATATTGAAAAAATTAAATGGATTAATTTATTATATTAAATATAATTAATTGTACATTTGCCCGGGACGCTTCATAAGATTCTCATGTCATCTGGACGAAGTACCGTTACACGAAAGAGCATGCTTTATCTCTTTCTTCGTTGCATGCGACACCACTCTCACTTTTATTTCTAGGGGATCGGCGTCAGTTCTGGATTGTTAAATGAATAAATTTGATTAACCTACAATACCACTAACTTCATTTTATAATTTTACTACTTATGTATCTGAATTTTTTTAATTTTGTGTAGAATTTTAACGATATTTTAAATAAATTTAATTATTATAGTCATTATTAAATGTATTCCTACTATTTTTGTTTCCAAAAGCAATAAATTATTTATATTTATTATAAGAATAGAGCATTATTATATAATAAAAATCAAATGGTAAATATTTCTTTAGAAGCGCAGGGTAACACCCCCACGGTGTATGGCTGAGAGGCAAATAGTAGTGGATTATAATTAGAATGTAACGGTAAACCGTCGAGCTCGATAGGGAATCTTATGATGCGCCCGGGACGCGTCATTTGTCTCTGTGGTAGTGTTTTCGGTGACAATTTTATGTGATTTTTCGCTTCAAGACTCCAAAACCGAAACACAAGACTTTGATAATATGCTACTATCATCTCGTATGTTCGTAGCGATATTTTTGTGAATTTTGTACAAACGTTTGTACGAAAAAAAGGACAATTAATTAATATAATTAATACTGCCCCCCTGAAACGTGTATATATGACAAGATCAAGGACCAGAGCGGCAGTTACAGCTAATTCGTGATCATGGCTGGAGCATCGCAGTAGAAATATAGAAAGAAAGTAAGTGGAAAATCGCGATTTTAATAATATTATTAGTCGCGAACCTCTATAAATCCATATACCTCTAATAGATATATATATATATATATATATATATATATATATATATATATATATATATATATATATATATATATATATATATGTATATATATATATATATATATATATATATATATATATATATATATATATATATATATATATATTATTAAATTGTTTATATTTTTTACACGGTTTTCTATTTTTTTAAAAAATTGAATTTACGTGTTTTCTCGCGTTATCTTTTTTTGGATGTCCCTCAATATTTTGCCAAAGATTTTTTCAGCATCATCAGGAGGCTTTTCACATTATTTTTATGGAGTACACTTTTTTTACATCACACATATTAGGATTTTTAATTCGCTCTATAAAAATAATGTGAAAAACCTCCTGATGATGCTGAGAAAATCTTCAGCGAAATATTGAGAGACATCTAAAAAAAGATCGGTTAGTATATAATTGTATACAGAATGGTTATTGATTACCTGCCCCATGATTGGTTTAGAAAAGATCCTCGTTTGCCAAATGTTGAAATTTTACTAAGGAAAAATATTAATACAAATCCTTTTTATACAAGCTTCTAACAAAAAATAGAAATAATTATTTGGCATTAAGCTTTTCACATTTAAATATTTATTTTTATCCTCATTTGGCATTATGGTTGAAAATATATTAACTATAAAAATAGCATCCATATAATAAAATAAACAACATTTTATAGGTTGTCTTGATTTGCACATTTATTAGCGATTTTCAACCACAATTTTTTATGTCAAATATTCATTATTAAAATTTGTGTAATATATTTTAGCGTTTTATTAAAAAAAATTGAGACGCAATTCCATATACAGACAGGAAATAAATAGTAAATGATTTAAAGCGAAAATAAATGGTAGAATAAAGATTTTATTCTACCATTTATTTTTATTGTATTATTACAAAACATTTTTTTGTAATCTTTTAACTCAAAGTTTTTAGAAAAATATATTTAACATAAAAGCTAATTTTGTCTTAAGCTTCAATTTCTAAAAATCACATTTTTTATAATAATAATGTATGTTAACTCAAAAATTCGAATGCAAGTAATATACAAAGTTATGGCATTAAATCCTTAAAAAATCCAAGAGTTTGGGCTAGTAGTATCGAAAAAGATTGTTTCTGAAAGCTTTAAATTCACTGCTGTCAAATTTTCAGTCGTTTTTATAGCATCCTTTTATTTTTACAATCGATTAAAGCAAACAACCTTTGTTATTTTCGAACAATGGAAAAAACAAGTTTCGTGTAGTGATGAAACACATTCATTTGAAAGGCAAAATACCGTAAGAAAAATTTAATTGGATGAAGTTTGTGACACATCTGCACCAGCGTTTAAAATTGGGTGAATAGTTTTGAACGAGTTCATACATCAACAAGTGATGAACATCGTTTGAGACGTGTACTTGCGGTAACTACGCCAGAAATGATCGACAAAATCCATGATATCGACAAGTCAAAGTGCGCGAATTTGTTAAGGTCACAGACATATCACATGGCTTAGTTGTTTCAATTTTGCACTAAAAATTGAGTATGAAAAAGATATCTGCAAGATGAGTGCCACGTTTGCTCACAGTACAAAATAAAGCAATCGTGTTGGTTTTGCTCTGTATTTACAAGAGTAATAATGACGCTTTGACACATTGTTTATAAGTTCCATTATGTCAAAAAATATGTTTTTCCCTCTGGATATTACGAGGGCTTACCGTGATTGTCTGTTCAGTGTCAGTCTATCATATCTTTCTTGCGGGTTTCCAATAGTTTATATTGCACAATTATCATGTTACATTGGCATTACTGCACGAGTGTGACTCCCCCACAGCATACTTAATTAAAATGCATATGAAATTAAAAAATTAAATACATTATGATATACACAGTCGTGGACGCTTAAAAATAATAAACAGCAGTCAAACCATAAAAATGTTAAATAGAAAATAATATATTACAATGGCTATAGAAAACGCTATTTTAAAATGACTTTATAGCGCCAGGAGCGTGCCAAATGAGGTTTAAAGCTATTGAAGATTCAATATTCCAAAGACCAACTCAGAATTTTTGACTCCATAGCAACATTTTTATTGCTCCAGAGCTCACATTTTAGACCATAATTCGAACTTCTCATTCAACAAACTGCTACGACTCGCTGTTACTTACTGAATACTTACTATCAACTTGACACTCAACTCATTTTGACAGATTATACTAGCTCTACTTAAAACCCGAAAGTTATTTAGTTCATCATACTTTTATTATTCGTGTTATTTGTTGTTCTCTTTTAATTTAATAATATTATAGTTATCTTATATTTTAGGGATTCTAGATATGTCGCAAAAATAAACAATTTTGATGTTATGCAAATACTACAAATTTACTTTAATAGCTGTCACAGAAAATTGTACATTTCTTCAGTGATGATGATGACCACCGCCATGATGGTGGTGGGCTTCGTGGTGGCCACCGTGGTGGCCGCCATGATGGCCGCCGTGATGGCCGCCGTGATGGCCATGGTGCCCTTCATGATGACCGTTATGTCCACGAGGGGGGCTCGGAACTGGAATTGGAACTGGAATTACCTTGACAATCGGAATTGGCACTGGATGCACAATTGCATGGTGATCATCAGCTAAAACAAAATAAAATTATTAGAATATTTTTTAAATATGTAAGATCACAAAAGTTTATTATAGAGTTACCGCAGACGACGGCGATGGAGACAGCAACAAAGGCAAAAGCGATCAAGAACTGTAATGTAATAGACAAATTAATAGTGTCTTAATGCTCTTACTGATAGTTTAACTAAACTTACCTTCATTGTTCTAATTTTCTCCGTCACCACAAACAAAATAATGAAAATAGAATAAAATATGTCAAGCTTTTATACAAATCAAATATTCTCTTATCGCTTTGTGAGGTGTCAATAATGTGATTTTAATTATTGGTTTTTGGTAATTAAGAAACAGGTCTAGAGGCCATAATGAAAAATTAGTACATCGTTATACAATAATAAAGATCAGTGCAGAGAGAAAAATATAATTTTTCATGAAGCATATCTATTTAAATACTTATTTATAATATTATACAATTATCACCAAGTTTTTTCCATCTTTTCATATTTAATCTCTTGTTGATCAATGAGGAGTATGGCCACTATTTCTTAGTCGTAAATGCATTAGCATACTTGTAATTTTATACATCTTTTAAATATCTACGATAACAATGCTCGAGAACGTTTCAAAACAAAGTTAAGAAAAAAATTATGGTAAACTATACCAGAAAAAAATATAATTGTAAAAAAATATTATAGACTGAGTAACATTCGTTGCCGTTCCAAATATGCCTTATCGGCTAACGGAAATTTATATTCTTGGAAATTCACCACCCTTCTCTCGTTGGTTATTCTACCGAAAATCGGCGAATCACAGGGTTTTTCGCTCATTTGGAGGGGATAGGATAAATTTTGAGACCCTGGCAATCATGAATCACTTAATAATAATATTTTGTTGTTTCAAATAAACATGATTCGGCAACTTGCATGATAATCTATGAAAATGTTAAATTAAAAAAATTTGTTTTTTTTACAAAAATTTTTTTTTTTTTTACCATATCACGAAACGCAAATAATTTATTGACATTTATCCTCGATTTAAAAAAGGACCTATCTTTAAGAAGTCATTGCAACTACAAAAAAATATTATGTCAGTTGCGATATCACAAAATGTAGCGGTGATAATATTATATACTCGTTAAACACTTGATGTCATTTACTAACACAGAGATTGTGATGATACAGAGAATGTTTTATTAATGCGTTCAAAATATTTTATGAATAATTTAGCAATAACATTTTTGATCGGACCGTAGAAGATTTGCAGCATTGTAAATATTTTAGTTTGGCTTTAGATTAAAGTACCGACATTTTAGCAATATTGTACTGTACAAAATTTAATTTATGATTTATTTTTAAATTACTTATTTAATAAAGAATCAAACGAAAGGCACAAATCTTTTTAATATGCTTAATACTTTTTTGGAAAATAATAATATGCATCGATGGATGTCCTTCTATTATTGGATCTGAAAAGAAATTTATTTAGCTATTAAATAAGAAATACAATTTAACAGATGTCTAATCATTTCTCTGCATATTACAACAATAAGATTTTCTAGCACGTAATTCCACCGGCGAAGTAAATGGTGTGATTAAAATCGTTTAAAATATGGTGAATTGAATTCGAGCAAAATAACTGATCCAGAAAAAAGTTTATTGGAAGAAATGGACAGTAATTAAAACAATGCTATTTTACCACAAATTCGGTGCGATAATTAGGTAGAGAAAAATATCTGAAACGATTTTTTCTTTTACGACAAGAAATTATTTGCAGCACCTCTAATGAAAAACCATATAAAAAACTTACATTAACTATTTATGAAATTGCCTTGACATTAATTATTTATGAAATTAAATTGAGCTTTTTAAAATTAATTTAATAAGTTGAAAAATTTACAAAAATATTGGATTTAATTTACTTGAAGAAAATATGTATCTAAATGTAAAAATAAAACTTTGAAAATTGAGAACCATAGATAACAAATCACACGTCTAGGTTTTGAGCGGCTGGCACAAACCAGATAAAAAATTGTTTCCAAAACTTAGTAATTTGACAATTCTAGGTAAAATGATTATGAAATACTAAATTTTTTTACCGTAATATATTATTAGAAGTATCTCTGAGTAACTAATAAAATAAAATATTAGAAATGTTATCAACAAGTTATTCTAGATGGCTTCAAAAAATGCCTTTGGACTGTAATGGTAAGACTTTTTTTGGGTATGACATACATGTCTTTGGACTTCTAAAGGTTATGTAACACTTACTAGAATGCTAGTAGGCACTTAATAAATATAAAAAAAAAACAATATTTTCTTTCTTTATTTCGGACGACTAAAAATAATACCAAAATGGAAAGTAATAATTAAGAAAAATATATCATCTTATCGGCTTGAAAATATTTCATTTAACGATTGGAAATTTTGTGTCTTACTCTCATCGTTTGCAGAAATATACAGTAGGTAATTGTTTATCAAATATTTTGCGCTTCATATATTTTTTATATCAATATACATATTATTATATTATAATTTGGTCTTAATTTTATAACATATGTAAATTACCACATTTTCTCTATATATGTGGTAATTTACATATGTTCATAAAATAAACTGTTACCAGCTTTTGTGACGTCTATTTGACTGCAAAGTCATACCCCTTAGGCTCTAAAACCCAAAACAATTTGAGATCTACATAAATGAATAATAACGTATGATTGAGACTAATTTTATACCTATACGTATATTTTAATAATAAAAAATAAAAATGTGTATATTAATATTTAAATAATTATATTTTTTTAAGCTCATACATAGGAAAAATATGTGGTATTGGGAATATTAGGGACAAACTTAAAAATGTTTCATCAATTTTAATATGAAAAAAACACATGTTAGTTTTTAACAATAACATTTTAGATTTTTTATATAATGAATGTATTGAAAAAAAATATGAGAGAATGGCCCCCCGACGCAAACTACTCAAGCTACGGCACTGCATTAAGGCGACCACCCGTGAGAACATCGTCTCCTTAAATTTAAACACAGTTTTTATAAAAATGGCATATACCCTTACTTAGTCAGGCTTTTACTTCAATAAACTACGCTGACTAAAACTAGGTTGGATCTCCTACCTGGGCTGTCGCGAGTGACAACCAGGATCGGATAAACCATCGCGAAAGTATTGAATATCTTTATATAGAATATTAAGGATCGTTTTATTTGATTATTAAGCGGCTTTATACATCTCAGTGTTTTTTATTAAAATTGTTCGATTAATTTGATGTCGTTTTTTTACCCTAGAATATAATTTTAATTTGTGTAGTAATGAGTAAATAATCTGTCCAGATGTTTACTTATTTATAATATTTTTTTGTAGAAGATTTTCCATATTAACTTTAAATGTTAGCAGATATTTAAACGGATTGGTATTATTGCCTGCTCTTACTTAGACTCTCCTGTATATTTTAAACGTAGCTACGGTGATCTTTGTGGTGCTCTTTATAGTGCAAATATCAGCAGTGTATATTGGTTTCATGATGCTGCTTTAGATCAAGATTTTTTTTAGATGAAGTGATATTCTTCAAGAGCAAGTAGTTCAATTCATTGAGTAAACCATAATACCACACCATGAAACAATTACGTATGTACTAATTTTTTCATTTATATTATTATTATTAAAACAATTCTCATAATTTAATTAACGATGCGGTTTTGCTGCCAGAAATTAACATTTTTTACGCAATTAGAGGTTTAGAATTTTTGCAAAATATTATATTTTAAGTAGAGCGCTCAAAATTATTGTAATAAACCGTACATATTTTATTAAAATTCTTATACAACTTTTTTAGTAAATATGTCACAGATTTAATGGTATTTGTATTTGTATTAATAATTTATAATACTTCATTAATCATATTTTTTTGATAGAAATATCCATTTGATAGGGCATCTATAAAGGTTGATTTTTTCTTTGTTTAGCTTGATTTTAGATCGTGGCATGATAATTTATAATATTTAGATATTTATTTTTTGCTCTCTTTACTATTGTAATTTTTTTTAGATCTTATTTTTTTTTTTATATGTATATAGTTAAATCATTATTTCTACTCTATCAAACACTTTCAAGCGCAATACTCTTTTTTATATAAATTTTTACTAATTATCATAACAATTCTGAGAATTCGTCTAACGATGGCATGTTACTGCCAAAAACCTAATTGATGATCAAGCATTGAGTTGTTTTTATGCAGTAATGAGTTCAGACTACTCAGAAGCAATTTAACAAACAAACATGTCTGTAGAAACATTTTACTGATTTTTTTTGACAATTAGTTAAATCAGTGATTTATCTTTAATGTTATAAAAAAACACAGCGAAACCCATGTATCATATTAATTCACCAATATTGTGTCTGAAACTTTGAAAAGTAACAGTAAAAAAATATTTCAGTATGAATTTTTAAATGCCTAAAAATAATTAAATAAACTTGCATTGCATTTTTATTGACAGACATAAATTAAAGTTATTTAGCTCTTGATTTATATTCTTAAACACTTGATACACTTAAAGTAGAATATTTTTAAACACATGCAATTGCTGATTTGGCCTCTAATATTATCACGCTTTATAAATATTCCAATAACCCAAAAACAATACTATATGTCAATGTCAGATTTTGCTTAAAATATATGGATGTATAAAAACAAAACAAACGGCTGTATAGTTGTATTTTATTTTATTTATATACATATACATAAATTATATAAAGTAATATTTTTTCATAATAGGTGTAGTAAAAATATATAAATTATTGCTTAATAATTGTAATTAAATGTTCATCCGAAATGTCCTCTGTGTCCACCATGATGTCCACCATGGTGTCCACCGTGATGTCCACCGTGGTGTCCGTGTCCTCCATATCCTCCATATCCACCTCCATATCCACCTCCGTATCCTCCATAGCCACCTCCGAATCCACCAAAACCACCGCGCCCATGATGTCCACCAAATTGAGCTACGGCCACTTTTGGTTGAAAGGATCCAAAGTCACTCGATTCCAAAACTAAATTAAGAATTAATATATACATATAAATCAATCAACAATGTGTACCTTCATAATATAATAAATATAAGCCAAAGAGTAAACTCACGATCATGTCCTGGAATTACGGCTCCATATATGACATGTATCAAAGCGATCACCAAAAATAGATAAATTCCGAACTGAAAAAATAACCATTAAATAAATAAATTGCTATTTGAGCTACGATTAAAAATTACAGAGAATTAATCAATGTAATAATAAAAAAAATATTTAAAACTAAATTATATATTTCACAAAATATATTGAGAAACCACTACGTTTGTATCTTAACCACAGATATGCTCATATTTATAAGGAAAATTAAATATAAATATCTAAAACATACTTGTAAAACTAGTTAATAGTGGACTTTTAATGACAAAATGTTAATTTCTAATCGATTAGTGTCTTGATTAGAAAAACTTTAATGCATATATTATATATACATATACACATAAATAGTTGTATACAGAATGGTTAATGATTACCTTGGCCATGATTGGTTCAAAGAAGATCCTCGTTTGCCAAATGTTGAAATTTAACTAATGAAAAATACTAATGCAAATCCTTTTTATACAAGCTTCCAACGGACAATAATAATAATTGTTTGGCATAAAGTTGCTCACATTCGAATATTCATTTTTTGTATTACATCTAGCATCATGGTTGAAAATAAATTAACTATAAAAAATAGCACCCGTCCAACAAAATCAACAACAACAACAAAATTATATCGGGTTATTTTATTTATACAGTATGGGTAGAAAGAGTTTATTTTATATAAACGTATATTAGCAGTTTTCAATAGCAATGAAAATGTAAATATCTTTTAAAACATATGTATATGAATATATTTTAATTAATAAATAAATATTATGATTAATTGATAAATATTTATTTTAATAATCCGAATTATGAAAATTTGCCTCTTATTGTTATAATGCTATATTATATAAATAGATTCTCATCTCAAAGATATGACTACTTCCTTAATATTATATATATTTTATTATTTTTAGTTAAAATCTCTTCTGCTAAAAAATGATTATGGTATGATTATTATTAAAACGCCATAAAAAAATTGTGAAATAATTGTTAAGCATTTTTTTTACCAAAAATTAGTTTTTCAATTAAAAAGGTTATACTTATAATTAAAAAAAAACACAAAAATCAGCTTTAAATGTATAGAAATCGATCATACTTAAAATTTCACATAATTTATTTTTAAATAATTTAAAAATAATAATGCTTTATAAAATATAATAAAAAAATACAGATGATATACTTATGTAAAAATTAAAAACGTTGAAATTATCGCACATTCTTTAGAATCCAGTATATACCAATTTATTCAAGGACTGTATTTATTGGGTATATAATTTTGTCAGTAACGATTAAAGGGTTGTATTTTATAACACAGTTAACGTTTTTAAATTATATGTTGCAGTCTCATCTAGAATATATCTCAAGCAAATTCACCGCAAATTATCAATTATAATAATCATTTTAAATTTAAAAGCCTTTCTGAAGTCTGTGTAAACTAAATCTTTACGTTTACTAACCACTATAGTATATAAAAAAAAACATATAATTCAATCAACAAAGTGGCTCTACCAGATAAACGTCATTTTTGAAATTGCAGACTAAATGCAAATAAGCCAATAATGAGCAATATTTTCCTTATTACCCTATTTAATTATATTTTTTTTAATTTTACGATGTGTGATACACAAATTAAAAATCAATTTATTTAGCCCAGTAATATAGAAAATAAAAATTTCAAAACTTGCAATGAACCGATTTTTATTAGGTAAAAACACTGAAATAATCAAAATAATATGAAAGACACTATATTAAAACTTTATATTTCTAGCTGATTTTAAGATAATATCATTTATAAAATAATTGTTTAATTTTAAATTGTATAAGATTGGGGCTAACTTTGACATTGGGACTATTTATGTTAAGTAATCTTCCCTATTTTTTTTTGTCAAAACAAGCCAACATATACGCTATTAATAAATTAAATAATCTTAATTTCATCAGAAAAAATTATAGAGTTTTTAAATAAAATATTATTTTATGTATATTTACTTATATATGTAAAACCTTCTTTTTGCTCTTCGTTTATTGGTGTTACCATTTTTTATTTTAATAAAACTAATATTTTTTTGAAAATACATATATTTATTACGAATATAAATAGATAATAATCATTTTATACATAGTACTTTACATACAAAGAAAACACATGGTGTCAATACTTTGGTGTTTTGTTCACTGCAGCGTTCAAAATTAAAACATTTTCAACTAGTAGTACAGAGGTTTGTATTGGAATTTATCTTCCAAATCCGATACCATTGAATCCTCCGATTCCGAGTCCTAATCCTAATCCGATTCCGCCGAATCCTCCACCTCCGTATCCACCGTGTCCGTACCCTCCATGTCCGTAGCCTCCGTGTCCGTAACCTCCGTATCCGTGGTGACCATAGCCGCCATAGCCGCCATGGCCATGATGTCCATATCCTCCGTGTCCATGGTGGCCATATCCGCCACCATATCCGCCACCATATCCGCCGCCATATCCACCGCCATATCCACCGCCATATCCACCACCATATCCGTGTCTAGACTCTGCTCCTTCTAGGTCGTTATCGTTAGATGTTACAACTGAAATAAAAATTAATGTTTTTATACACGTTCAAGGATTCTGAAGTCACGAAGTGACCATTAAGTCATAAATTCAAAATTATTTGATAATAAAATGAAGGAATTATTTCTTATATTTTATAAAATAAAATGCTTACCATCACTAGAAAATGTATTTTCTACAAGTGCAACTGGGATCACTGCTGCGTAGGTTGCAGCCAAAGATGCTAGCAACAAGAATGATAAACTGAAGAACTGAAATAAATTAACGCAACACTATTAAAAAAACTATCATAAAGAAGACATTTTATGATTATATGATAATTTCAACACTTGCTTCTAAAAAATTCTAGAACATGTTTTTCTTAGTCATAATATTCAAATAATATCAATCAGGCATATGTAACATAACAGGTGTTAGCAGTATGTTTTTAGCATACAAATTAATAATGTCTTGTAAAAAAAATATATAATTTCAATTAAACATTATAAGTGAAATTTATAAATGTCTTTGTAATACTTTGTGAACTTTATTGTACATTTTTTCTCGATTCTATTTAATAAATGTCAAGAATACTATCAAAGCTAAACTAATCATAGTACATAAGAAGAGCATATACGGTTTTATATTAAAATATAGTTAGTTGGGTCAAGTCATATTACATTTCTTATTGTCAGACAGGTTAGCCTTCCTAACTAACACTAAGAAAGTTTATTTTAAATTAAACATGTATTATATGATACTAATATTATTTTATTAACCTAAAATGTGTATAAAATTTAAAAAAATAATTTATTTCTAGGCTATTAAATATATTATTTTGATTTTTATTTAATACAAACATGGTTTAAAGAATATTTATTTAATAACAACAATTTTATATTATATGACTTTTTAATAATTTAATGGACATTCTTAAATAAAAGCCTAATATTTAAATGTGGAGCTAAACTTTACTTTAACTTTACTAGCCCTCTTTAATAAATAAAATTAAGTCTTATATACTGTACACATTTTAACTACCTACTATGCTTATAAAATTCTGATTTTAATGCAACGAATATATAAAAGTATTGCCAATATAAATAACCATATTTTAATCATATATTATATTTATTAAATTATTAAAATCAATTAAATTGCTAATACATACATACTAAGAATATATTTGAAGCATTGAATGTTTGAAAATAAATAGTTTTAAATCTATTAACAATCCAAAATTATTTAATAAAAAACTTTTACATATCTAACCCGAAATTAAAAGCGTTGACAAGAAGATTACCTTAGCCATTTTTCTAACTGTGGTTTGACAGCACTCGATAAGGCACGAAGACAAGAAGTGTGTCCGTTAGGCCGATGTTGTTTTTTAACTGATGATAATTTTGTTTGCCATTTCCTTTTATATACCATGGATCAGTTGACCAAAATCGACTGAAGGAATTCCCAGCACAATGATAACATGTACGTCACTTTGGTGAGAGATCAAGCAAGGTTGTTATAAAAAATCGAAAACAACAATTATTATAACATTACTAAGAATTTTGAATTTTAAATTCTTCGAACTTGTAGATGGTCATCGGTAGCGTATGGGTATTTTTTATTAAAGTTGACGATAAAAAATATTTGTTTACATACATGTTAGCTTATCTAAAAATTACCAACATTTTTTAATCATAATATTAGATTTTTTCACGTCAATGTAATGCTTTTATTACCTAAACCATAAATAAAAATGTATTTCGGACTATTAATATTTTTATAATATTATATTGTTCAAGTTAGCCGCTAACTAACTTTTAGCGAAATTATAAATAAAATCGTCATTTAGAGCTTTCACTATTTCAGTATCGTTTGCTAATTTACAATATGTTTTCATTGCATTTTTTTTGTTACAGTGTGATCTACTGTTTTATTTATTAAATGTTGTAAAAACAGTATAACTTCAGATACAAATAATTAAATATCAGAGAACTTTTTAATTAGAGTATAAAATCATTTCACATATTATCAAATGCTTGCTAGTGAACTATTTTCTTAGAAAGAAAATGGTATAGTCAAATACAAGTGCGCTCTGTTCATTCTGATTGGCGACCTAAAATCAATTGCATCGGCTCACAAAATGTCATTATCCCTGCGCCTGGTAAAGATAGAGAAAGCAATAAATTTTTTTAGAACATTCTTATCACACTTTTTTTAGTTGTCCTTAATAATAACTAACACGATCTATAAAAAAATATATAAAATAAAAATCAATATTTTGGATCATGATATTTTGATTGTGGAATTGTCGATAAAGTTAACCAATATTTTTTGAAAAATTATAATTATAATAAATTATTATTTAAATTAGTGATTATATTTTATAATAATAAAAACGGTTATTATTAAAGCTAATTTAACCATAAACTTACTTGCAAAAAAGATCAACTTTAGTTTGATAATTATTTTTAAAAATTACTTATAATTATAAAAGATTTTCATAAAAAAATTGTTTTTTATAAATAACAATAATACACATTGACACATTAATAATTCGTAAGAATCGTCTATTTCAAAATAATTAATACTGTTTGCAAATTCTTAAAATAAAACCTAACATTTTTTTAAGAAAACCCAACTTTCTTCGTCAAAACTAGTTTTATTTCTCAGCATAATATCCTTTTAGTTCTATACGATTCTCCAATTTTCGATGCCATCCAAATAATACGAGTTCTGTATGCCCCCTAAATACGCCTCTGTTTCAACGATGTCCTCCTCATTCAAAATCTCTTACCACCAAGTCATTTCTCCAAGTTTGCGAATAAATAATAGTCCAATGGAGTCAAATCAGGAGAAAAGAGCGGATAAAGAACCAATTCGTGGAACTTTAACATTTTTACTTTCGATTTCTGCGCCGGTGCGTTGTCCTGGTGAAAAAGCACATTTTTATTTGACAATTGCGGTCCATTTTCTTCAAATCTGCATCAAATCCATCCAACAGCTTTGCATAATATACTCCCGTGATCGTTTTTCCCTTTTCAAGGTAATCGATATGAATTTTACCGTTCGCATCCCAAAAAAACTGTGGCCATGATCTAGTTGGCCAACAAACACACCTTGACTTTCTTCGGCTTCGATTCGTTAGGAGCTGTCAACTGTTTCGACTGCTCCTTGGTCTCTAGTGTGTTGTGATGTATCCATGTTTTGTCTACGATTATGCAACGGCACAAAAAGTCCTTCTTATTGCGCTTTAACATGACCAAACGCTCCTTCGAAATAGCCAGACGATTGCGTTTGTTGTCTACAGGGAGCAAATGCGGCACCCATCTGGCAGAGAGATGGGTGCCGCATTATGCAAAATGTTGAGTGTGGTTCGGTTGAAATAGCCTCAGCTATCTTGCGCTTAGTCACTCGTTGATCGTCGATTATCATTCTATGGATTTTATCGACCATTTCTGGCGTGGTGTTAATGTAATTATCAACTATAAATAGAGATAAGCTATGAATATGTAGGTATAAGAAAGCAATATTGTACGGAGGTGTGAATTTGTATAATAATAGGACAATCCGCAAAAATAAAAATGTAGCAGATTTTCTTAGTGGAATAAAGAAACATTTTCATGCATTAAGAAATAAATTATATTATTAAAATATTTTTTATTTCTGTTTTTAATATATTTGTTTAGTAGTGTAGCTAAATAAATTGATAAAATAAATAAAATTCTAAAAAGAGAAGTCAATGCACTTTATCAAATCAATGATTTTTAATGAATCAATGAAAAGATGTAGACTGATCTCATATTTTCCGTATCGTTCTTTTAAAATTGGATTTCATACAAATTATAATACAAAATTAATGTTTATTTTTACGGTCCAGTAACCTACCAATAAAAGTATTGCAACGACGATTTACTGACTTATAACTTTAATGTTATGAAAGACAACTGTCAAAAATATTTTTAAACTCTTTTTGACACTAGTTGAATTATTTATAAAATAATTACATTTTCAATTTTATAAAAATATTTTTTCAATTTTTGGATTATTATGTTAAGTAGTCAATAATTACAATTACTTCAAATATCTTATTGTCACCACTTCTTTGTTTATCTACGTCTTCTTTAATATTTCAATAATACAATAGGATAAAATTAAAAATACATATTTTTTTTAATTACATATATTTATTAGGAATACGCATAGATAATACTAAAAATATTATTATATACTAGATAATATTTTACATACAAAGAAAACACACAGTGTCAATACTTTGGTGGTTTTTTCAATATAGTGATAAAAATTATAACATTTTCAACTATTAGTTCAGAAGATTGTATCGGAATTTATCTTCCAAATCCGATACCCTTGAATCCTCCAATTCCGAGTCCAAATCCGATTCCGATTCCGCCGAATCCACCTCCGTGTCGGTAACCTCCGTGTCCGTGGTGACCATAACCGCCATGGCCATGATGACCATAACCTCCATGTCCATGGTGGTGGCCATATCCACCACCATATCCACCGCCGTATCCACCGCCATATCCACCGCCATATCCACCGCCATATCCGCCGCCGTATCCACCGCCGTATCCTCCGCCGTATCCACCGCCGTATCCTCCGCCGTATCCACCGCCGTATCCACCGCCATATCCACCATATCCGTGTCTAGATTCTGCTACTTCTAAGTCGTTATCATTGGAATTGACAACTGAAATAATAAATAATGTTTTAAGGCACGTTGAAGGATTCTGAGACTACGAATACTATAAAGAAAGTGCAATGTCATTCCATAATATGGTGAAGGTAATTTTTTATATATTTAATTACAAAATAGCTCACCATCACTGGAATGTGTATCTTCTACAATAGCAACTGGGATTACTGCTCCATAGGTTGCAGCTAATGTTGCTAATAACAAGAACGATAAACTGAAGAACTGAAATAAATAAAATAACACAATTAATACAAATACTTTGTAAATTAACTTATTTATGAAAGCGACTTTTTTTAAATCAAATATCGGTTTTATTACAGTGCTTCTAAAACTTTTCATAACATTAATTCTTCTCGTTGTTATATTTATACGTCACTTTAAACAAATAATCAATGACTTGCAACTGAAGATAATATAATTAAAATGAATCTATATACTAAGTTAAATACAAGAAATATCTAGATTTATATTGAAAAACAAGGCTTCGATCACTTAATATAAGAACCTTTTTTATACATTTTTTTTCACCTTTATCTAATAAAATTTAAATCATAATGTAAGCTCTAAATTAATAATAGTATATGATAAAAGTCAAGTTTTAAAATATAAAAAGTTAGGTTAGGTTAGTTACATGTATGTTAAATAAATGAAAATATTATACTAACTTATCCCTTAGAAATTGAATATATCATTTAGATCTTAATCTATTATAAACATGTTTCAAAACATATTCTTTTAATAACGTCAATTTTATGACATAAGACTTTTTTAATGATTTAAACAGACATTTCTAAATGAAAGCTTGATATATAATTGATTAAGTATTGTCAATACAAATATCCATATTCATACTTATCCTATAACCATATATTAAATTTATCCGTAAAATAAAGCAATTAATTATAAAAAATACATACTTTGAATATATTTCAAGCGTTTAAAGTTAAGAGATCATTAGTCCTGAACTTTCAACTTTTAAATTTATTAATTAATTTCTTTTTACATATCTAACCCGACACAATTAGATACTTATGTAATACACTAATACACACACTGCTTATCATTTATTGTGACATTGTCAATAATTTTATATTGATTTTCTTTCATCGGTTAACGAAAGTAAAAGGCGCTGACGAGATGATTACCTTAGCCATTTTTTAACTGCGGTGTGACTGCACTCTAGAAGACACGAAGACAAGGTGTGTGTCTGTTATGCCGATGTAGTTTTTTAACTGATAATAATTTTGCTTGCCATTTCCTTTTATATGCCATGGAGCATTCGACCAAAATCGACTGGAGGAATTCCCAGCGCAACGATAACTTTTACGCCACTTGGATACGAGATGTAATGAATCAGACGCTTAGATGGAGTCAACCAAGGTCGGTACAAGAATCAAAAACAACCATTATTATAATATAATAGTATTGCTTGATACGTCCAGTTGAATAACCGGACACGGAAGGTTAAATTATGACGGAAAATTTGATGAACTTTGACAGTTGGATGGCGTGTTGCAAAAAAATTGGAAAAACCATTTTTAAGTAAAACCAGAGAAATAATATTCACAAGGCACTCACGTTTTTTCATCAAAATTCAAGCATTGAGTACGGCTATATATTTTTGTACAGATCAGATTATTGCATCTTTTAGACAAATTCATTTATATTTTATCACTTTACGTAGAATTTTTTTTTTAAATACACAAATATGTTACTTTTACAATATTATGAAAATTAAAAACCTGAGTAAATTCAAAATAAATAAAAAATATTAGTATAATTAAAAACATATTTTTAATCCATAATTCGTGCTATATTGATAAAAAAAATAAAGTTATGTTTTCTTTTCATCTATCGACCATATTCATGTATTCAAAGCAAATAACAAGACTGTTGGAATCCTGTATTTAATATAACAGCTTTCAGTGGGTTGTTAAAACATGTCGGTTGTGGCTTCAATGGAATTGAAGTTGTATTTTATTCATATACAGATGTACAAAAAATAATTAATACAAATATTATTAGTTTAAGTATATAGATACTGATCGTGGTTGGTAACTTTTTTTATATATACCATGGCTTCATCAATAAACGCATATAAATATTGAAAATACCTCTGCTAATATGTTTTTACTACCTGGCAAAATCCCTTATTTTTTATTTATTTTACAGGCTTTGTTAATGTATTTAAAACGTGTTATTTATCAAAAATATCACACAAATAAATTGCAACAAAAACAATTCTGGGAAAAAATGAAAATGAAATTTAGAAAATAATAAGAGCGACTGTGAATTGCTGTTGTATATTTCCAGATCGCACTGCTCATAAGAATTTCACTTTTCAACTCATCCAAGGCCAAGGATGTTTTCGACCGGTCATTTACTCTTACCTGTGCAAAGCTGTCACCCTTGTCCTAAATAAGTTTTGTTGTTTTTATTCTTTAATTATTTTCGCACGCCCTGTATGCTAGTCCAAGCATTTGTATGCAGATTCAGAATTCTATCACAAAACTTCGCGGAGGTGTTCCTGGCCAGAATATAAATTAAAAACGGATAATACCCACGGTAGTTTAAATCTGCAAATGATATTATAATGAAATCATAAAAAAATCCCCTTTTACGTTTAGCTATTACCTCAGCCACTATGATTCTGAATACCATAATTTATTATGTCACAAATCTAAAAAAAGAAAATAATTTGCGTATAAGTTGATAATTGAACACTTATCGAGTTGTTTACAAAGTAAATATATTAAGTCATATATTATTGCATTAATATAAAATAATCATGTATACACATTTTAACAACGTAGCTACGGTTTTAAACCTGTGTGTAATAAACATAATTACTACGAGTGTATTCCGTTGACGTAGGAAGACACATATGATAAATACCTTGAAAAATTATCAATTTAGTGACTCATATCATGCTAGAAACAATTCGCAAAACAACACAATTACCATCACTGATTATTTTAAAAATAATAAAAGTTTTAAAGGATAAATTAAATATTATTTTATTACAAAAGCATGATTATTAGTAGATATAAAACATGTTTTTTTGCCTATAAATATTAAAATATATTAATATGTAAAATGCACGGTTAATTACATATTCATTAGTGTAGTGTCTTTGACAAAATTCTAAGATCGCATTTTTATAATATATTATAATACATGTATATCCAATCTTATCCCATCTCGTTTCATACTAAACCAGTCTTCTGTGACGTAGCCTCTTCGTTTTTTTATTTTGCCCGTTCCATTATAAAGACCCATTTCGTCTACCCATTCTTTAGAGATACATAGCTTAACAAAAAAAAAATATATACAGGAACTAGCGATGGTTTATTCATTAACTGATTTTGATCATTTTTATATTTGTCATATAGGTCCAAATATTTTTTACTGAATTTTCATATAAATATTTTTTTAATAGGATCGGAATATCGTAGTACGTAAGATCTAGACTAGTAATACAGAGGCCGTGAGTTCGTTCCATTGGAGAAGACTCGAATTATTATTTATAAAAATATGTTTTTCCTAAAAACTGCATATTAGATTATAAATTAAAATACACAAAATATGTTATAATTATATATGTATATGGTGAATATTTATGTGTACGTATTTCGTGTGTGGCGAAGCTCGGACAGATCTGTCCGGGTGTCCGGCAGACAGATCCGTGCGTTAGTACTTAGCTATTCATTATGTCTGATTTACTTAAAAACAGTACAGATGGGGGTAACCAATTGAAACACATTATTCTAACGCCTGTCATGTCACAACAGAATATTAAAAATAAATAGCAAATATTTTCGAATGGCACTCGAGTCTGCTTGTCTATTGTGCAAATCTGTCTGTTCTTCCGAATTAAAATATTTCGTTAGAAAAGCAATTGCCATTTTGGAGATCTATAAATGTCATTGTTTAAACTCCCATAAATACAAGCGCTTCGTTTTGTTTAAACTCTCACAGAAACAAACGTTATCTAATAAGGTATAAATGATCTATAGCGAATCTTCACTGCATTTTCAATATGTTATATAGAACCTTTGAGAAGCATCTCGTGTATTGATGACTACGATAAAAGCAACATTAAATTTAAATACAAGCACAAAATGCTAAAGTACATATTGCTTTAGAAGCTAAAGACAACATCTCTTGTAGCCATTTTTCTATGATTTTTCAGTAGAACAACGATTATTTTATTTTACCGAAAATTAACACCGAAATTTACCGAAAATTAAGTATCATACAGATTGTGAATCGTTAATAAAAATGACACGCGCTCCGCACAACGAAGCCGAGCATCTTGAACGCCCTATATACAATGTTTTTGTTAATATATTTCTAGTTTCATCTTTACGTCCACTTTTATTTTCCAATTATGTTTATCATTTATTTTTATTTGGTGCTATTTACATTCATGATTTTATTCCAAAGTTCTTATGTAATTCTATCAATCGTTTTACAGTTGGCAAGTTTTGTCTAGTATCTTAATGTGCTATTTTTTATTTTTGTTTATTTGTGCTTACGATATACATAAATAAATATGTGAAATAAAGTATTTTTTTTTTGACATCGTTTTTTTAACTACATATAATGCTTAGTTAATTCGTATTATGTCGCTTAGATAAACTAGATTAAATTAGTAGCTACAAAGATTAAATTCTTGGTTAATCTATGTTTTTTTCTGTTATGTATTGTATAATTTTAATAAATAAAAATAATGTCTGATAATAAAAATTAACTATGCAAAGCATTCATTATACAAAAAAATAAGCTTGTAATTTAATTAATTTTATCCTCTCGATTAAAAAAATGTTTACAGCAGAAATTGAATATTTTTGTATCTGTATATATATAGTACATATATAATTCTTAAGAGTTTTTTTATATTCATAAATGTAAAAAATATGTGTAGTATACATTGTAGACTATGCAAAAGCGGATCTAGAAATCACGCACCATGATTTGTTATATTTGTGTTTTTTGCATCAACTCATCTTAGGTTTATGATGGCTTTCGTGATGTTGTTGTTGTTGTGGTCCCTTATTATTATTTTTTATATTTTTTATATACTGGTAAGTTTGAAACATTTTCAAAGCATATTAATAACCATATACCAATAAAAAAAATCGTTATTTATTTATAATGATTTTTTTATTAAAAAAAATACATTATTAAGATGAGCATCAATTTGATGATATCATCACAGTTCTTCCTTCATCATTGTAATGCGTTGAGGAATCGTACAGTGTATGATTTAGCATGTCAATAATCAACATAAATTATTTAAATAAAAATACAAGAACGAATTATCGTTATAAGATACGATACGATAACTAAAATATATTAAATAATCGATATTAATCTTTTGGTTTGATACTTGATCTTGCCTTTTTTTATTTTTAAAACTATTTGCAAACGATAATTGTGGGCGTATTTAACCTTCTTCGATCAATAAGCCAAAAAAATATGCATGGTTTTATGGGGTTTGTTAAAGTGCCGGCTTGGATAATTGTGGGGCTTGATGCAAAATATATGCGAAGAGCCTTTTCCTTAGATATGTTTTTTCTACATAGATTTTTTAGATATTAAAGCAATTTATATTTAATATATGCTTTCTTCAAATATAAAATTTCAATATAGTAAAATATATTAAATAAGATACATTAACGAATCATTTAAACACAAAAATACAAACATATGTTTCATAAACCAATAATCGTTAGTGATAATTAACTTTTACAATTAAATTAAACAACATTAATCAATATACATATTTACGTAATAATTAAACTTTGGATGTTACAAAGTATTGCAAATGTAGTCGAACGTCAGTGTTTTTGATTCCATAATGAATCGCTTCACTTTTGATTGACACGTCCTGTTTTATCAGAGTAAGACATCTGTAAAAAAACGAAATAATGATACGGCGTATTTAATCTACGTTAAGTTTAGAGTAATGTTTAAAATTAACTCAACCGTATGTCAGTTATAGCTATAAAAATATAATATGTTAAATAAAATAACCGCAAATCAAGAGTGAGAGCGAAATATATTTATGTACAACTGTGAAAAAAAACGATACAATGCTCGAATTTTTGGGTATTTTTCTAATATTTTTTTGTAAAGAACAGGTCGAGATACAATTACCCTAACTATTATTTTCTTAATTGGTAAAATATTTTTTTTTTCAAAAAATAGCTTATTTAATTGTGATTTAAAATGTCAGTGAAAAGTAAAATATCAAAAACGTTTGCGCAGCAAATGGATTTAATTTATTCTTTAACCCTTTTGTTATAGAGTCTTTTTGGGATTATGATGTGAATATATTGAAGTATTTTATAACAATTGTTCTGACCTTAATGTCTGGATGTTTATTTTTATGGAGGACAAAGTTATTTATATTATAAATAATTGTTGTGCAACATTTTATAGCCATTCCATGTACAGTTTGTATCACTATTGTTATATTGTACATGTCTATTGTATAATTATAAATGTAGAACTTGTATAATAATTTTTATATATAAAGTCTTCATAACTTGGTCTGCATTTAAAGGATCCGTTCATTAGAAACTTTAAATTTCGGACGTCGTAGATGGATCATGGTCGAAGTGAAGTGGGAAGCGGCTGCTTTTTCGTTCATTTTAGTGTCGATGGTCGATGATGCTCCACTTAAATGCAAGTTTGGAAAAATTTTGTTTTTATTGAAATAAAGTTTTGGTAGAAGCATGTTTCAAATGAAGCTCTATGTGACCTTATATACGTTTGGCCCACCTAAGAGTTGTTTCGTGAGTCCCGCTTTTCGGTGCCGGCAAGGAATGTAATTGGATTTATTAATGCCCGTCTGTTTTTTTATGAGCGTGACCATTTCAATTTGAACATGTTATCGATCTCCCAATTTGTAAATAAACTTTGTATAACGGCCGTTATGATTAATTTAGTTTTGGTTTTAGCTAATTTATTTTGTTATGTACAGTTTGCATATTAAAAACCTAATATCCTATTGCCTTTTCCTAAATAATAAAATGATTTGGTTTGTGGCGCTTTTAGCGCTTAAAACAAGTTTTTTCTCACATGCAAAAACAAATTATTTATACTTGCTGATGGTCTAACGGTATGCTTTAAATATTGATATAATAATCACATGTAATATGCAGTAATCCGACAATAAAAAAAAGATATGTCTGTAAAAAAATATTTTTCATATTATTTGGGCAATTAATAGGTTAAGCAAAACTGCATTTCCACCTTTTTGTTAATGTTTGTGTGTAACATATAAACGGTTTTTACCACAGAATTTACGTAAACTGAAATCATAATACCCTAAGAAAAAATGTTGCATCGGAAGAAACTGAAATAGGAAATTTGAGAAAATATTATGCATATTTAATTTGTTGACTATTTTTTTATTAATTTTCTCATACAGTTATCTAAAATAATTTAACATATTTGTGAAAATTTTCTGGCAAATTTATAGTGCTTTTAAAAAAAATGCAAAATATATGTAGAAAGATTTAAGTTTTTTTCCAATCGCAAATAATATATATATATACAATACGGCTGATATTTTAAAAACATAAAAACTCCTAAATTTCCAACTAATTAGTGACAATAATAATTAACATACCTAAAAATTCAACCTGATAATACAACAAAATATATTTGAACAAACCATTCAACTAATTTTGTATTTAACTAAATTTGATATGTTTCTTTTGATCTATTATATATAGTAGATTATTAAATGCTTTATAAAATATCATGTTATTACAAATTTATTTTATTACATAGTTATGTATATACAATATATTTAGTCTCTTACCTTAACATATTGCAGTAGCACGTAATCGGTAGTCAGCTCGTCGCTGTTCAACTTTCAAGTTGACCTAGAAATGGTAGCCATAATGACACGTGTAAACGTTACGTCGCTGCTTTTACCGCTTAGGAGGAGTTATTGTAACAGGTAGGCAAACAAACAGACAAACACATATTTTTCTGTTTTATTATATCGATAACAATATAATAATCATGTACTTGTTTTCTCTATGTATTTGTATTAATTTAATTTGGTTGATGTTTGTTTAGTATTATTTTTGAATTTGCTGAAAATATGTTTTTTATTACGATTACTTTTTATATATGTATTCAAAAATTTATTTTTATTACGTCTTTATGAAATGCTTTTTATAATTTTACAATATAGTTATTCTGCTTTGAGGCGCGAGGTGGTGCAGGAATGAAGACGATTCTTTGATTGTTCTCTATTTGTACAACGAAGTTGTACAAATAGAACAAACTTTATTATATAATTCCAATATGCAAAGACATTTTTTCTACTTTTCACTTTTTTCTAAATGACACAATACCCTGTTATTTTTCACCACGTATTTATTAGTAATATACATAAAACTACAACTATTTATAATATAATACTATACATACAATACGTCATTTAGTATTGCTTAATACTTTGGTAGTTTATTCAATTCGCTGAGATTTTTATAGAATTTATTTTCCAAATCCGAAGCCTGCTCCTATTCCAAATCCAAATCGTCCATGGTGGCCCCGGTATCCACCATATCTACCACGATATTCACCACTGTCTCCACCATATCTACCGTAGTGTTCACCGCTATATCCACCGTATTCTCTCGATTCTAAAGTGAGAAATAATACAATAATAAGGTCAAGGTGAACAATTTTTACATAAAATAATGACATTAAATAAAAAGCTTACCTCCGCTGGAATCTCCTCTTGTAATTTGAATCAATGCTAAGGTTGTGATCAGTAAGAAGAAAAATAGTCCTGAGAACTGAAATATAAGAAATTAGTACATAAGTGACATTAATTATAAAAAGGACATTTAAAATATCTTAAAATTTTTCATTAATAATAGAGGGTAAATTGTTTATGAATAGTTTGCTCTCCACTAACAGGTGATTCTAATGTCCACATCTTAAAACCACACGTATATTCATAAAAAACTAAAACAATTAAGACCGGTTTTGGTTAAAACGGGTGCGAGATGTGGACACATCATCGGCGAAGCTCGGCGGCTGCAGGATTTGCTGCGAATGGACCGAGAGAGATTTTTGAACCGAATTGCGGAGATGATATTTGGTGCAGTAAAATAACAGTAAATTATATTATTTTTATTAAAAGGGAAACAGTGACCCTCACGAAAGACTCGAAGCCTGCAAAGCGGTTAACTTTTAATAAGTCTGAAAAAATAAAAGTTTAGATAGAACGCGACTGCATTCTGCAAGACAGAAAAAACCAAGTTCCTCCCATAACTTATTAAGTAGTAAAACAAGAACCACATAAAAATATCTAATGCATCATAAACTATTTACTACATATTTTAATTCACCATAACCATTTTCCCATGCAGTGTTCTAAGCTCTCGATAGCACCAAAGCAAGGCGTAGCTGTTTTTTTACTAAATATATTTTTGCTTACCAATTTCTTTTATATGCGATGGACCATTCGGTTAAAATTTACTAGAGGAATTTCCAACAAAACGATAAAGCATCACCACCTTGGTACGATATTGAATAAATTAGAAATTTAGATGGCATCAAACAAGGTCGTTATAATATTATTTGATATTTTTACAAAAACAACTATTATTTGATATTTTTCCCTGATTTATTTGGTTGAATAACCGAATTTTTAATGTTGAATTTTTACAGACAATGTGCTTTACTTTGCTAGTATGAAAAAGAAAATTGTTATTTAAGTTAAGCTAGAGAGGAACTATGTTGTAATGGATATTCTGTTGATTTTTTAATTTGACAAAAAGTCGAGGCGCAATAAGCTGTTCGTCGCAAATTTTGCAAACTGCTTTTCTAATAGGAAATGTATTTTATTCTACTACGCAACATAAAAATTCTTTACTTATTTCCAACGTTCTTCGAAACTCGCATCTAAATCCTTAGTAAAGGAAGACCTGTCTAGAATATATCCGCAGAGATGTTAGGAATATATTTTCAGCATCGATGACGTTGAAAATGAAATTGTGTGACATTTTTTTACACTGAAAGGCAATCGATTATAGCAAGCCTACTTTTATAAAGAATTGAGATTCTCCTGTAGATCAAGGGAATCCGAAATCGACTGCACTTTCTTGAAAATTTACAAGTCATCTGCATATAATAAAAAAATGGATTCTATGTCATTAATGAACAATAGAAACAGCAATGTTAATAATAATGCGTTAATTGTGGGATTAGGATTAATATATAAGTTATTATAAGATCTACTTTTATAACATTTCGGGTTGATGAGATTATTTTTTATTTGAGGGAAAACATGCGAGCGGAAAAAAGTTAATTTGCCAGCAGTCGTAATAGTCAACTATTTATTACAAGTAGTTGTTGGCTTCAGATAAGCATATGATATGTAAATAAGTTGCCTCAATGGTCCTAAAAATATTATATTAATGGCTTTATCCGTCAACATAATTCAAGCGCATTGTTTGCCAAAGCTTTGTATATGAGCATAATTAACTGATTATATAACCAATTTTATTATTATTTATTATTTTATTTTATTAACTTTTTTAGTACTTAATAATATAATTTATTTCCTAACGAACGAATGTGTCTCTTTATTTCATTTAGGAAACTCACTACATTTTTATTTTAGCCGATTGTTCTAGGAATATTATTATACAAATTCACACCTCTCTACATTATTGCCCTGGTCGTACTCGTTTTCTTATACCTAACTATCCTAAAATTGTTTTTATTTATATTATTAAAAACTTATTAAAATACTCTGGTAACATAATATTTTCTAACTTATATATAAATACTAAGACATTGATCTTCACTATTTCTTGAATTTTTAACCATTTCTTCATTTTACCTACATAGTTTATTACATATCAAATATTTTTGCACAATAAATAAAATGAAGCAATATAATACTATGTATTGTAAATTTTTTTTTTGTTTTTATACTTAACATATTTTTTATCCTGAATAATATACCTATTTTTCTACTATTTTGTTTAATATTTAATTACAATGTTCCTTAATTTTTATGTACAATTACTACTAAATATTTATAATATCAACTATTTCTATAGTAGAGTTATTTTGTAAATATTTTTATAATATTATTTAAAATATTTTTATAATTAATAAACATACCGTTTTTTACCGTGTTTTTATTCTACTTAATTCATTATTTAAATTATCTACAAATTCTTTAACATTATCACCTATGCACAAACGTGTCGTCCATGATCAGATGTATATAACATATTTTTATAATAATAATTACATCATTAAATATAAACAGTAATGGTCCCAATTTAGACCCCTGTGATACACCGTGAAATATTACTTTCTCTTTCTCTTTCTCTATTTTAACATTTCGCTTTCTTTTTTTAAAATAATTAGTATAATATCTTATTACATAAGATTAAAACCGATTAAATATTGCATGCTATCGTAATGTATTAATTAATGAAAATTAAGTTTTATCTACGTTTACTTTGTTCTTTTTGCAGTTTTACTCTTAAATCATATTATAAAATACACAAAGAGTTTCTAGCTATATTGTGTCGTTGCTTCTCATATTATTGTTTGAGGTTTTGATAATCCATTTTGGGTTCCGACTTTGAAATTGAAGGTATTTCTATTAAAGTTTAATATACCTAAATGTTTTGCGCTGAAAAAATCATTTAGCTTTTATTAATTATTTTTTTAATTAACAGTTAGTTTTTTTTATTTTGTAGGACAATAACCTTATATATAGAAAAATAATTGTCACCTGAATGATAAATTGCATATAATTGCTGTCAATGACAAATGGCAATAGAAAAAAATATAAATATACAAAATTGATTTTATAGCAATACACAAATACATTTTACATTATAATTTGGGGTCTAAAACTTAGCTTAAAATTAATTAAATATATACTTTGTATCAAAATCGTTCATCTAATTATATTATGATTTTTTTTATGAAAGTAAAATTGTTAAATAATATTTTTTAAATTATATGGCGAGTATGGATGCTAATTTAAAAAGCTGTTATACAATATGTATATACATATATTTAAATACGCATTATGCATTTTTGTATTTTTTTATTTATAAATTATGTATGAATAATATACAAAAGCGGATCTAGAAAACACGCATTTGCGACGTCTCAAATATGTGTTTATTGATTTTTTTATAGTATTTATCTTGCGTTTTGTTTACAACGCTTTTCATGTTGTTGTTATTGTTGCGTCCAAATAATATATTTTTTTATTAAATTTAAAATACGTTCATAAAACATATATAAGATCTATCATGGTATTGCTTAATGGATAGTAGTCTGATTTCGCATGTCAATAATTTACATTATTAATTTTAATATACAAACACAATATTTTTTTTATTAATTTGTGCTTATTATGAAGTAAGCAATTCCTGTTTTATTTCTTTAAATCATATTATAAATGTCAATAACCGATAAAATCACGTTTCTAGCAATCGAAATTGATCTTCTCGACTTGATCCTTGACATTCAAAAATATCCGCAAACAACAATTGTGTGCGTCATTAAAATGTAAAGTGAATACGCCTAGCTTTTAATTTTCATTTAAAATGTATTATATATATATATATATATATATATATATATATATATATATATATATATATATATATATATATATATATATACATATTTATATATATATATATATATATATATATATATATATATATATATATATATATATATATATATATATATTATATTTTACCTTATAATTATTTACAGTAAAAGTTTTATTGTGTATCTAAAAATCATATACACTAAATAAAAATTTAATTGATTCGAAAAAATGTTGGGGACGATTTATGTTAACAAAAAAAGTTTGAAGGTATACAGTATAATAAACGAATTCTTAATCTTTAAAATATATTTATAATTAAATAATATATTAACTAATCTTTATATGGGACAATTAAATTATGTCAAAATTATTATAAATAATATATATGGTTACTGACCAAATAAATAATAAAGAATAAGAGAGATCCAAAGACACTATAAATGGTAATTAAAATTAGCTAAATCAAACATAAATATATACTTTATTAATTAGCAAGATTTTCTAAATGTATAATAAATATATTGATTGTGAATATCATTGTTTTTATTAAAATATATAAACAAAATTTTCCACCCAATATTAAACTAGAAATAACCCATAAAAACATAAAAAATAAAATCAAATGTTCATAAAAATTTTGTCTAGACAAATCTTAAATCAAAAAGCTTTTAAGAGGAGTTTAAACACAGCAATGTATAGGTGCAAAAAAAATAAGTCAAAGAACGCGATAACTCGTTTGGACCGGTCGCTTTTTGTTCAATTATCATAATTAAGGCTGGATGTCCGAAAAAAATACAATTTCGCATATACTGAAACGTCTTGTGTGATTTATTGTCGAATCATACATCCATAATGAATCTGACGAATATGAATATATAATCAGGACCGCCGAGAGCGAACCAGGGCCCTGGAAAAACAATGATTCCGGGCCTCATGACAAAAAATGCATTTTATATATATTTTATTAAATAATAATAGGTAGGACTTAGCCCTTTATATGCTACAAATAAACGTGAAAATTTGCTGCCGTTGCGATACATTTTCTTAAATCATATTTTATGCGAAATATTTTTTTTTTTTTTTTTTTAATATATTCATAATATTTAGCAATAAAATCGTATCATCCCAGTGACAACGCTAGATTATCAAGCGTTTATATCAGGACTTTTTATATCAATATTACGAGTGAGAATCAAATAAGGCACATCGAAATCGAATTTTGACCAATAGAAGAGCGTAAAAACAATTATCACTTCTCAGAAGTCAAAAATCCACGTCAAAAGCAATAAAATCATGCCGTCGCCGTCGCAGTGGGAACGCTCGTTACCGAGCGTTCCCACTGCGACGGCTCCAACACGATTTTATTGCTTTTGACGTGAATTTTTGCCTTCTAAGAACTGATAATCGTTTTTGCGCTCTCCTATTGCCCAAAATTCGGTTTAAATATACGTTGATCAGCCCTCTTATATTAAATTTTGAAAACATAGTTAAAGGGAGACACATTATCTGTTAAGGCCAAAATGTTAAAAACATATATAAAAACATACATAATAAATACAACTTTCCTGATATGTCCGTGAAATTATAAATCATTTGCTTGATACATTTAACTCTCCTCTCATTAAGTTTACAATATATAAGATGGAATGCTGCCGTATGCAAATGAGTCTAAAATTCAGCCCTATACTCGCCACCAGTGGAGCTCACACCAAATCAACACAAACGAACCAGTACTAGTAATAGATCTATAGGCCAGCGTCCTTTAAGTGAATTACGGAGAAAGGCTGTCTTCTCACTTCTATCGTCATATTGAACGGCCAGGATTTAACTCAATACGAACGATTCATCAAGTATGCGTATCTTTATGTAAATATAAATTAATTGCACATGTTCCTATAGCTAGATTATCAACTTTTTTAACGTATGAATAATTTATATTTTTTTGTATTTTGAATTAAAATTAATTTTCGTATTAATTAGTCATCGCCCAAGAGAAACAAATATATATAATTTTGTAAATGGTACAATGAGCCTAAATACTGTACAATATTTTTCTTCTGAGACAACGAACTGCGTGTCACATTAATCGCAGTAAATGATAAATTCGATTATAGCAAAAAAAATATACGATGTAAGAAATTGCTAATATGTTTATGTGTATGGAATATGTATTAATTAAGGTCATTAAGACGCATTGGATTAACCTGTAATACAATGCCTTGATTAGATTTTCACAAGTTCTGTTTAAGGTTTAATTTTTGCCCCCCATATAAATATAATTTACATATATGTATAAATTAAAAAAAAATACTTGTTTCCAACTGACATATTTAGAAGCTTATGAATTTAAATATCATTTTTTAAATATTTATGGAAAATTATTTAGTCAATTAATAATTTTTCCATAATTTAAAAAGGCCAAGATCTACTAAATTTTAGTGTATCTTACTCGATAATCTGTTTAATATTTAAATATTTTTTAATTAAATTGCAATTGCAAAAACGGCTTTCACGCGTAATATTAAAAACGATTAATAATATAAAATAATATTATATAATAAGTCATGAAAAACCAATAGAATAACAAGCTTTTTTAACTTGATGTTTGTATATATTATATTAAAATAATTTCTGTATTTTTTAAAGAGAAGTAAAATATTGAAAATTTGTTTTTTTTTTATTTTATTTTTTACCATTGATAAGGAAATTCTCAGAAAAACTCTGTTTATTGTTTTAACCATATGTATTGCCTCAAGATTTTTTTCCTAGTAGTCCTTGTAAATATTTAAAAATAAATATATTATCATAATACTTTATTTACTTGTTATATTCTTTAATTTTATATTTAATTTGTGTATGATAAATCATTTATAATATTTTTTAATTCTCTCTTTACATGGAATGATTGTATGACATTGGCCTTTGATGACCACCTTGTATCAAAAAAGTGACAATTTTAAGACCATTAACATTTCCTATATTGAGGACAAAAAAATAAATAATCTCAAATTACCTTCAACCTTAAAACTTACGTAATCTAAAAGTAATTTCTAGTATTGTAAAAGCAACTATTAAACCAGGCTAATTAAAGTAAGGAGAATATTTAAAAACATTCCTGGTGCACCTGCGTATTATTATTCTTAATGCTGTTACATACTAATAGTTAGATTCTTAATTAATAAATATTTAATAAAACACATGTCTCATATTTTTCTTACATTCGCAAAAATGTATAACTTTTTATAAATTAACGACAATTTCACTGTTCTTTTGGTGCTTATACACATAAGTCAACCTTAAATTAATAATGGCAGTGAATATTATATAAAAAAAAATTCAGTTAGGCATGAGTTTCAACTCAGTGATAATGGGACAATAGCAGTTGAAAACATATATAATGTATTAGGCAGAGATGCTATTAAATTTATAGTGTCAAATGTGGTACTAAAAAAATTGTTTCAGGAATTTTGACATTGAATATATACGTAAGGGCGGGTAGTCTTTATGGGTTATTAGGGAGGATATTAGGGCTGTCATCAAAGCAGATTCGAGATAAACAACACAAGAGCTCAACGTATCGCCTACGTCAATTCACAGACATTTAAATAGTTAGGAAATAAGTATCTCATAAAATTTCAGAATAATTAATAATTCTAGAACAGAAAAACATATTTTTGAGTTAAATTGTTACTGAAGATGAGAAGTGGATCATTTACTTTAACATTCGACGTAAAAAACAGTGTTTGGGTGGCAATCAACCCCCAATAAGATAATGTTATGCATTAGGTAGAATATGGATGGCAAAATTCATTATGAGTTATTTAATTATAGACAGACAACTACGACAGACTGTGCTCAGCTGTTTTGTTTAAAAGCAACTAAAAAATAACCATCTGTTATAAATTAAAGAAGGGTCACTTTACACCAACATAGCGCTCGCTCTTATGTATCTAAGAATACGATAGAAAAAATCAATGGATTTTATTGGGAATTTCTTTCTCATCCAACGTATTCTTCAAACATTGATCCAAATGTTTATCATATATTCAGACCCCTGCAATAGTTTTTAGGTGGAAAAAAATATTTTACAAAAACGGATATAAAAACGACATAAAATAATTTATTGCTTCCAAAAATAAATTATTTTTCGAATCAGATACAAAATAATTTAAAAAAAATATGGAGAATACATAATTTAGTATAAGTATCACATGTTTTAATTTTAACTTATTTAACCCGCATCTTAAAAAACGCAGACTTGGAGCAACTTGATACAACTTGATACAACTTTTAACATATGTGTCAATTGCTAATACTAATTACATATTGTTATTGCTGTCACAATTATCATTCCACTTATCACATTATATTGATGTGATTTTACAATCGAATATTATACAGATTAACACAATACAAAGTTGTAGAATTAAATATAATATATACGCAGTAAACTGGTACAAGAAACAATTTTATGAATCACTCGGTCTTATACGCTAGTTCACCTTGTGGTAGATGATACACCGAAAAATGTATTTATTGCAAATTTCATAACGCTAATCGATATAATTACTAAATTTCATTCCCATGATCTAAATTATCGTGAATGTAGTCGAATGTCAGCGTTGGTGATTCGATAATGCGCCGCTTCATTCTTGATTGACACATCCTTTTTTATCAGAGTAGAAAAACTGAAAAAGAAATAATACCGGAATTTGATGGAAGAGTATTTTTTGTTGCGAAATAATTTGTTTAAAACATTAAAAAATGGGTAGGAATAAACTTGAATAGAAATTTTCGAAAATTAACGATGAATATTATTTTATTTATTAAATCAGTTATACTAAATTGTGCTTAAGAATAATACATAATTTCCTCATAAGAAAGTATCATCTTAAACAATGGAACTATAGCAACTAACTCTCTAGATAAATTGGCACATTAAACGTAATCAATTAGCACAACAGACTTTCGAAGACCATAAACATTAATCAACATAATCAAAACTTATTTTATACCACTGAAGAATATATTGTTCTTGTCAATGCTTTCAGATAACCTTTTCCATGTTTTTGTGTGGTCATCGGGAAGCAACCATAATGGTTTCGTTTATAAAGGATTACCCGGGATTCATTCTTATACACTATACAGTCTAATTAGTCTATATAAGCTTTTCTCCCATTCATACAAACTTATTTTAAAAAGCGTATTAAAAAAGTTGACAATTATGGGAGCAAAGATGCAGAGACAAACAGATCACTTCGACATCAACGTCAGTTCTTCAAAGACTGTAACTTTCACTACATAGTATGTGCTGCATCAATGACTACTATATTTTGCAATCAACTTTGCTACAGCCCTTTTGATCAGCCTAGACATTAGACAATGTCACCCAAAACTGACAAAAAATATATCAAAAACAAAAACAATAATTAAAATATAACTGTTGATAAGTGACTTACATCCTAAAATAAATGTATGCATACTAATATAATATATTTTTTTATTATTAAATATTCCATGGTAACCTAACAGGCGTAAGCCCAATGCGTTACAACGAGGTAAATCTGTACCAACTGATTTACCCCGTGAGTCAATCAGATATAATGAATACCTACAAGTAAGTATTAATCACCAGACTGAAGGCTGGGAATAGGTGACATCTATATTAATAATTATAAATAGATGTCACTGCAGCTGGGGCCGGTTTTTTTTATTAATAGCGCATTTTTTTAAATAAAAATTTGAGTTTAGCTGCCGGGGCTTGAGCCCGCAACTTTAGAATTATTAGTCTGATACGTTACGGACTACGCTATCCCGTTTTTTAATAAAATATATCACCATATATTTTATGTATAATTTGAGTAGAATGGTGCTTTTTAGGATTAAGGTTTTCAATACGGAAATATATATTTAATATCAATATGCTAGAAACCCAAAAAAATGTATATAAAAATTGCATAATAATCATGCAAAGTGTGTATACATATTTTTGAGATATCAGATAGTAAAATATTTTTGATTTAAATTATGATAATAATAGGTTTATTATACTTATATAAGAAAAACTATTTTTAAAATACCCCCACTTCATATGTAATAAAACAGTTTATTTTTAATTATCTTACTATTGCTTTCGGTGATAAATATATGGTACTTTACTTTTCTCTAAATATTGTTTTTCGACATATCAAACATACAAAAAGTAAGTGACTGCATGAAACAGTATTAGTATTAGTATTTAACTTGATACTGATGATAATGACGTGCTTTGTAAAAAAATTTGTTTATGTTTTCGGAAGTCTGTGGCGATTTCTAATTCTGGGAGTTTACATGTTGTTCAAAAATGTTTACTCACGCGATGCTATGTACGATCGTCTTTAAAATAAGCTTTGATTTATGGTATAGAGATTTTTAAAAACGTTTTGGTATTTAATTTAATGCCACAAGACTTGAAAAATTAGTATAAATATTTAAATATAAATTTTGTTAAAATACATAAAATTTAGGTTTTACATAAGAAGGTAAAGATACATATTTTGAATAAGAATATTTTTTTTAATATCAGGATCTAAATAAATAAAGCTATAAATAAGAATTATAAGTATTAAAAACAAAAAATAGAGATCAAATATTATCAATAAAAAAATATATAGTGATCATTAATATATTTACATATTTAATTGTATAAATCAGATCAATGAATTTTTGTGCTAAAAAAAATAATATTACATCGGTATACAGAAATATAATAACAAAAATCTTACTTTTGAATGTAAAGCAAATTTTTTCTGTAAATCTTATTAAATAAAATAATTAATTAACGTAAAATCGTATAAAAAATAGACTGAATACTTTAAAGACACATATATTAATATTAAAAAATAGGTCACGGTTCCGTGAAATTTAATAATCTAGATTAAAACTACTTTCAAAAAAATCGTGAAATGTAACAATCTTCGAATGTTATTTTTAATAAGAACGTTTTTTATACTTATACATACAATTTCATCGCTTAACTTTCAATGCCAGTGACAAGTGTTTCGAGCTAAAATATGCAGCGGTTGAAAACATTTTTTCCTATTATATTTGCATCATGAGATTCATCAGATTGAAGACAATAATTGTTGCAATTTGTCAATCATGTATTATTGCAACATATATAAAACGAATGGTAATGCAAAAAAATATGTGTTTATATCCAACATGCGCACTCTAAAGTGCATCTTGTTACTTGCTATATATGTGTACTATTCCAAATCTGAATCCATTGGTAATATACAGGGCCGGCCCTAGATTATTTAGCGCCCCAGGCAAAAACTAAATTTGCGCCCCCCCCCCCCCACCCTAATAATACTTTAATCCTTTCAACGCCAAGCGCATGATATCATGCGCAACTAAATCTACTGTCTAACGCCAAGCGCATGATATGATGCGCTCGTTAAAACCTTCGTTTTTTAAAGAAACGGAAAGCTAAAAGTTGGCAATATATGTTTTAAAAATCAGTTTGAGTTCCTAGTAAACGATTTCAGTGATTTTATTTATAGAATTTGCGATGAAACAGTGGTATATATAATTATAAAGTCACGACTTAATTTTAGTCGTTTGTATTTCGCGCGCGGTTTCGATCGTGCTTCTTTAGACCACTTTTAGGGTTAGCACAAACGCATCGCGGAAATTCATTTTTTTATACTTTAATTTATGAATCGAAATTAAATTATCTCATCAATATTTCAATGATAATTGTGATTTGTAAATACTTGTGAATATATTTATACGTTATTTCGACTGTTTTAATATTGTCAACTGTTTTTGTGATTGGTTTTTATTGTTTGTAATAATTAAATAATAATAATTACTATTAAATACTTATTAATAAATATAAATAAGATATAATTAATAAAATATCAATATTAACTCTTAGTAAATATTAAATAATAATAATAATAACAAAAACGATTCCTTGTCGTAGAATCATTTTATTTTACTTGTTCTATTATTTTATAATTTATTTGTAATGTGTTTATTTATTTACATTAAATTAATACCATCGTGACCTAACAGGTTACCCCAATGCGTCACGATGGTCGAAAAGTTTATTATTTATTGTATATATATGTGTGTGTGTGTGTGTGTGTGTGTGTAGTATATATTACATATTCCGCCTGGAGTGTAGATATGTTGCACTCTTGCCGGTCCCAAGCCCGGATAAAGGAGGAGGGTTTCTATCATGGAGCAAACCAACCAACGTGGATAAATCCAAATAGTTATGAAAAAATCACAAAGAAATAATAAATCCGCCCCGATTCATAATGACCTAGACGATCGAAATCTAGATAAACGATTGGACTTCAATTTTGGAAGCTGGAATGTGCAATATTACAACCAGGAAAAATGCAAACAATATCGGAAGACATACTAAAACTCAAGATATATCTAGAAGCCCTACAAGAAATTAGGTGGAAATGCCAAAACCGATCACCGGTTGTAGTGCCGTGGAAGAAGAAGAAGAATATGTATATATTATAAATTATACATCTTATTATATATAGTTAAATGTAACATCGTATCTTGCTATCAAGTTTTATTATTTATTATTTTTATATATAAAGAAATATGACAACCTTCAATAACAACCAATTGCAAACACCATTGATCAAAAACAAACGGCTTGGTTATTAGGGTTATTTTTGTGTACAATATATGTGATTTTGTATGCATCAAAGAAATCTTGTCGATTTGTAAATTTTTATAACAGGATGTAGGTCAGACAAAGAAAAAATGCGTTGCAGATTTATATATTAAAATTGTCTCAGTGTGAGCATGACCCTGCTTGTCGTTCGCTTGTATAGTGCCGCGCGCGTTCATGTGTGTGTAGGTGTGTGTACGCGAGCCAACTCGCGGACCGACGAATAGATTTAGTTTTGTTCACTCCATATTTCCAACAATACGACTAAAAATGTTTGTTTATTGATATAATTAGAATGTTTAAACCATGTTAATCATACATATATAATTTTAAAATATAAAAATTTAGTATTTTGGCTGTAATGATGTGTTAAACAGAGTAAGTAGCCAAAAAATTATATCGCTAAAAACGCATGGCGTACAGCGAGTAATTAACAATTTACCGGTCGGCGGTCTAAGGGTTAATAACTGATTACATGAGCGCAAAAATATAATTCAAATTAAAGTAATTTAATATTACATATATTTGACACCATACTCTTTTTTGCGATTGTGGATATTTAAGAATTTGTAGTTTTATTTTTGTCGCGATTTTTTACGCGTAAAATAATCTAAAGAGTACACAGTAGTGTATACAAAAAATATCAGATTATATTCTTTAACAATATTGTTTGATAATTTTAAGTGAATATTGCGCCTTTATTTGGTATCACGGCGCCCCCCAAGATCTAGCGCCCCAGGCGATCGCCTGTACTGCCTGCCCCTTGGGCCGGCCCTGGTAATATACATATAATGAAAGACGAAATTGCTAAAGCTTTGGAAGGCTGCGGCGAGAACAAAGATCAAAGGCAAGTCGCTAGAGAGGAATTCGATAGGAGAGCCAACAGAAATACAAACAAGCAAAGACACTTGATCAAGCGCAGTCCTTCAAACAAAATTGGATTTATTAAAAATTTCGAAGAAAACGATAGCGACGACTGGGATTTCGATTATGGCAGAGACGAAGGCAGCTCTTGGACTGATCCAAAGGACGATAAGTTCAAAGTGGACAGTGTTTATTCACATATGGGTAGAGATTCGCCGAATGGGAGAAACTTGACTAAGCTCACTAAAGAGTTGAACTCAACAAATAACGGAAAGTCGGACAGGAAAAATAATTTCGATTCTAGAGGAGGTCTCAAGAATAGGGACAACGGATTTAAGAGCGTGAAAGAGTTGAATTTTACAACCAATCTGTATGATCCTTACATGACGAGAGGCATTAGGAAGAAAAGATTCGGCGGAACTTTGAGAGGAACGGCTGAAAATGAGGTTAGGATCATTTTTTTTCATAACCATCTCTTAGAAAATCTCCATTATACTAAAGATAGTTACATGATTTATTTGATCAGGCCATCTCGTTGAGGATCTTTATCTTTCTTAGCATTCCTCAATTAACCACTTCAATTCAATTTATATTCACACAAAATTGGGTGTACATTTCTAACCGATGTTGTATGTAATGTGCAGTCTTTATTTACCGTAATATTACTAAATTTTTCAGAAAGGCTTGTCTTGACATTCTTTCAAACTTATCTAGACTCGGATAAAGACCCATTTACATTCGATTTCATCAGAGTGCAAATTCTTTCTTTATTTGTGTCAGCACGATAGATCCTGTTTTAGCAAGGTTTCTTTTACTAAGCCCGTTCTGTTACATTGCAAATACGAGAGATAAAAAATATATAATTATTTTTGCCACTAAAATAATTATATAATTTTTGTCTCTCTTATATATTTTTTATCTCTCAAGACCTATGTCTTGTACAACTAATTAAAAGCAACAATTATGCATGGTCTCGATAGTATCATAGTAAATCATAATATATCACAAAGAATAAATTATAAATAGGTTTGTAATATTTTCAAAAAAATATTATCTACTAAATATGTATTTTTTAAGATCACTTTGCATATGCATTGATCCAATATGCTGTAAATTTTCCTAACATATGTATAATAATATGTTCCTTTGTATAGGCATTTCCTCAAACCTTGAATCGAACTTTTCACACGTTAAACCAATTATTTTAGTGCGTATGTGTTTTTATTATTCGATTGACCTTTATTATAATAATGTATAAAGTTTGCCAGAACAATGATGATGCAAAAAATGTACAAGAATATTCCTAATAGTAAACCGCTTAAATGAAATATATTATTTCAATTTGAGAAAATGCAATTTTTTAATTCCAATGAACAATCAATCTGTTGGGTCGCACAGTTTTCTATTTAAATGAAACAATAATTTTAAGAAGGAAATCGTCCCAATCCAAGGTGTGAAACTAAAAGTTAAAAATGATAACGAAAACGCGTGAGACTTGCGTTTATTTATATTAATTTCCGCTCTCACGTTCAACGGATGTTATGTAACATAGCCCAATTAAGCGACTTAGAAATTATTACTCATTACTAAGTCGAAAATTTCAATTTCAGTGCTTAAGTCAATGCGTATTTTCGAACTTGCAAATTGTAAGTATACATTATATATACATAGAAAAAGTATAAATTTTACATAAAAACCATTGATTCATCTTAAAAGGTTGACGATAAAGGGATACCAAAAGAAGGAATATTTTTGAAATACATCCAAGACACAATAACATCGCAACAAACAAGATTGATCCTTGAAAAACTGGTTCAGGACTGCTTTAGAGAACTTGCTTCTGGTATAATAATTTATTAACATAACTTATTTAATCTAATGATGATAATAATTTATAAACAATATTTTACAGAATCGGAAGAAAACGAATGCACGTATTCTAATGCGTTAGACAGGTGTATGGATTTACAGTTAAAGAAAAGAAAGAATATAGCAAATGAAGCTAACAGCAAAGAAAAGAGCTATTAACTAAATTATAAAAATAAAAATACCCTAAGTATTTGTTTAGTTTACCGAAAATCAATCAAGAAGTTGTGTTATAGAATAGTTTATATTTATTGTGTTAATTAAAAAAATTGTGATCGATTCTCAATAAAATATATTGAATAGGTATATAGTTTTTTTCTCACTGTAACATCATGTTGTTAATTAAAAGATAATATCATAAAAAACTGATATTAATGTATATGTGTATGTTCTGATCCTAATGTATATGCATATATGCATTAAGAACGGAATAGTGTAGTCCGTAACGTCTCAGACTAGTAACTCTGAGGTTGAGGGTTCGAGCCCGGCAGTGACGCTCGGATTTGTATTTATAAAAAATGCGCTATTATAAAAAAATCTATTAGCTATAAATTATATCACACATAATAATTTATAATTATTAATATAGATGTCACCGATTCCCAGACTTTCAGTCTAGTGGTTAATACTTGTAGGTATTCATTATATCTGATTGACTCACAGGGTAAATCAGTTGGTACAGATTTACTCCATTGTAACGCATTGGGCTTACGCCTGTCAGGTTACAACGGAAGATTTAATAAATAAAAATAAGAATGAAAGTGTACAGTAAAAAACTTATATATAATATATTGTGTAAGTATATATAAATAAATTAAGAAATGCAATTCTTTTTTTTTTAATTAGTCGCGTCACAACCTTACAACCAAGATAAATTAATTAGCAGCTAATTGTTTCTGGAATAAAGTTAAATAGCTAGATACGAATCTCAGTTTATTGGTTCTAGTTTTTATGATTCAATTTTTATAAAAAATTGCCTTTTAATTTTAGTTTTGCGGTATTTTTGAGTAAAAATTATATATAATACATTAAAATATTTTATGCATATTAAAAACGGTCTAAAAATGTAGCTCTTTAAGACAATTTAATAAAATAAAAAAAGCAATCCAATAAAATATTAAAATAAATTATTAAAATGAAAAAGAGTGTATGAGAAATGGAAAGTTTTTTTGAAAATCTAAATAAAGTAATTTTACCTATTAAATTTTTTTATAGAAAATATTGGGAAATTATTATGTAAAAATACTTTTTTTTTACAAGTAACATTAAAATGCATTTTTATGTACATTTATTAAAAATATGCATATTAGAGAAAATATTGCCTTTAATTTTCTTTATTTATAATTGTAACAGACTTAGTTGTAAAAACGAGACTTAATCAAAAATAAACTAATAAAACGGTTTAATTTAACTTTAATTCGCGTGTAAATCTAGTTATTTCTATATGAGTAATATACATATATAAATAGCTATATAAAAATTAAAAATTGCCTTATCTTAAAAACTATTACAATATGTTTTAAATATAATTACTACATGAAACTAGTGCTTATCGAATATAGTGGTACTTACAAAGCATCAAAAGGTATGTAAACCGCTTTAATATTACATATTGTATATTCTAAACTCCATACATTTTCAATTCTGACAGTGAGTAAGTTTTGAGTAACAAATTATAATAAGAAAATCTTCATCTTATCATTCTAAATATTAGGAGATGACCTAAATATTTTGTGGTCAAATGATCTATAAAACTTGTCCTCTAAAATGCTAATAGCTGCGGTTTGAGATTCGATATCGACATTAAAGATTATGCAAAATAAGCTTTCAAGTGTATAACTAAATACAAAATCATATTTTGCCATATATAGTTATATTCGAGGTCAATACATACACTTTACAAGATTTTTAAGGTCAAATTATTTATCTATGTATCACTATAATTTGCAGACTATATCAAATCGATATTTAGATCTTCCTCGTTTCCACAATAATATGCTACTCTCATATTAAAAAAAATCTCTTTATACAATACATAAACAATAATGCAAATCCTTCCGTCCATGGCCAAGACCTCTACTAGATTTGCTTCAACATCAAAACCGGTATATATATTGTAGTACATAATCTACAATGTATCGTGGAAGTGACATTTAATAAGTATTTGAATTTTTATAGATGCATCACAGAACTCATGCTTATTTCTTGAATCAGTAAAAAGGTAGCTCTAGTTAATAAAATGAAATATTAGTGCTAAGAACTATAAACAAATTTCAGATTAAATTCATTAGATAAATATTGATTAATCACACATCTTTATAAGAGTGTATATTTGCATATAGATAACATTTTTTTTTATTTACTTCCTACTCCGTTGAATGGACTTTTGACAAAACAATTTTACTGACGTTCTTAAACACCTAAAACACGTTCTTAAATACTATGAATCTTTATATTAAAAGAAATATTAAAAAAGCGACCACTGATTTGCCAAATTTCCTTCCCCCCCCCCCCCCAGAAAAAGCTGAAATTACGTCCCTGCATCGAAAACATCAGACACATAAGACACAATTTATGTGTATTTGAATATGAAGAGGTCATACCATTCCGAGTCTAACACCTTTTCAATATATAATAAGAACAATCATGTGTCTTTAATGCTGAATTTATACATATGTTTGTATATATTTTGCAAGATATTTATCCTAGCATGAATTAAAATCCTATATACATATATAGAAATAGGATGTCTTTAATTTAATTAAAGCAGAATAAGCGTTTGAAAGAATCCATTTAGCTTAAAGAAATTTGTTTTTACAAGGTTTTGTTTTGCCACTTAATTAGGTCATTATTTTACCAAATTAAATTAAATGTGAAAGGGTGTCGAATCTATTTGTCATTATTTAATCAGTTTTGAATAATAAGGCATTAAAAGAGTCCATGAGATTATTCAGATGACTTAAGATATCGCCTTGAATTCACTATGAGATTTATTGAATTGTATTAAAAAGTTAAGGTCATTTAAGGCCAATGATATTTAGATTTTAAAATCTTTCCGCAAATAAAAATTCAGTCATCAATTCCATTGATAAAAGTTATACATGAACTACGATGAAAACAATTAAAATTCTCCTAGATCCTGTTTATACCACATACGCTCTACACATATTATAAAGCCTTCACTGGTGAAGGAAAAAAAATATTTGAACTGTAAAACAAAAAATATGTACGCTAAAGAAACAAAAACTCTTGTACCGTGAGCTCTGGCGTCATGAAATTTCTTGGTCAATGTAATTTTGTCTTGCTCCATAGTGTTATATTCATCATGAGCTCTAAAACATCCATTTAACTGGTAAATAAAATACGACATATTGTGTATAGCTTGAATATAATAAATGATAAGTACTCTCATTCTTAAACAGATACAAATGAATACAAGTGACATGGAATATAACAAACTCCTTCAAAGTAAGTAGAGCTATTGTGCTGCTGATTAATTTAGATTCACCAAAACTATGCTACGAAACGCTGTTATTGGTGAAGCCATTAAACATATCAAAGCAAATATCATATCTGCTCATACCAATAATATTTAGGTTTTAGTTCATTTGACACACATGTCACTGTATTCGAGAGGCTCTAGAGATGCGGCATCTGTGACTGTGATTACAGATGCACAGGCTCTTGATGTGTAGTAGGCTGGCTCTCTGGGTTAGTCTAGTCTCCGTGGATACAGTTCTAGGGGCTGTAGTTTCTGGGGGTGCCGATGAGGGCCTCATCATGGAGGTGCCTTCTGTGTACTGAACAGCCAAAAGCGTTCTCTCTGTGTCTCTACGTCCCTCTTCAAAGATGACTAAGACTATGACTGCTTGACTCTTATTAATTTTAAACATTAATTAATAAAAAACAATAACTACTATTTCGGTTAATCTCATAATAAACTCGTCGATTCATCTTTGACTCGAGCCATCTAACATCAAACAAATATATTTTTGCCGATGGATGCTACCGATTTTTACAATATAACTACATACAGATTTTTGACTCACAATAGTTTTTAGATAGGCTTAAACCATTTCCTTATAAATATTAACATCATCGGTGACTATCTTTAAAGCTAAACTCCTTTTTATGAAGCTTGACTAGCCCAAATATTTAGCGTCTTCACATTTGTATAGTATCTGACATAAACTTCATTATATATGATATAATTTCTTTTTATCTTTCACTACAATTTACTGAGAACAATTATTAATATCTGACAAACGAGAAACAAACTATAAAAATTAAATACATATTTTGTTATTAAATACAGTTGACAAAAAATTAAAAAATTACATTAATAATATGACTCGCATCTGTTATTGCTTGCATCTGGCGGAGGAAAGGAGATTCTCAGAAGCACAACTTGCTGATTCAAATGACGTCAAAATTTCCTCGTAATCATATATTTTAGGTTACCATAATGATATATATACACAGTACACACATATTCTATAAACATAAATATATGTATATATATACATGTATCTTCAGATTTCCACACACACTCTCATATACTCACGTGTGCATTAATATAAACACAAAAATTCTGCAAAAATTAAATTAAAAATTGTAGCACCATCACATATAAACTAAACCAGCTCCTCATAATAATCACTGAAAACATTTTTATTGATTTAATTAATTATACATATTATTCGAATTTAATTTTTTTTAATAATTATATGGCATTCAAATGCAGCTAAATTAATAATAAAACTAAATAAAAACATAACAAAACAAATCTTTCTAACTATGGCCAAGACCTTTACCGGATTTGCTTCTAACATTATATCAAAACCGGTCTGATACATATAATACATAATAGATCGTGGGAGTGGCCTTTTACATTATGTATTTAATAAATTAAATTATTCTTATGTAACGACAATTACTGTTGATATTTATAACAGCGATTAATAAATTCACATTAATATGTATGTAAAGCATCCTTTGTTTGATATCGATTTGCATAGAAGTAATACTGGTAATATATACATACAGATCAGAAAATTGTATAATTGTATTTAAAATAGTACATTTTTTAACTTTTGCAAATTGTTAATAGAGCATAATCCATGAATATGGATCATACCAAGTCCTATATAAACCTAGGGTGACTTGGTCTAATCATCAAGTTTCTTGTGAGCTACTCAGACAGAGAAGCAACGTACGAAGCCCTAAAAATGAAATTCTTGGTAAGAATCTTATTCACTTTAAACGTTAATTAATAAAACACAACAACTAGTATTAATCTTATAATAAACTGTTGATTCATCTTTGATTCGGACCATCCAGCTCCTCAAAAATATTTTTGCCGTTATTTGCTGCTAATTTTTACAAGATGATTACATACAGATTTTTTACTTACATTTATAATAATAGTTTTTGTGCAGGCTTAAACCATTTCCTTATAAATATTAATATCATCAGTGATAATCTTTAAAGCTAAACTCCTTCTTATGAAGCTTGACTGACCCAAATATTTAGCGTCTTCCCATTTGTATAGTATCTGACATGAACTTCATTATACATTATATAATTTGTCTTTAACATTTTCTACAATTTACTAAGAACTATTATTAATATCTGACAAACTAGAAACAATCTATCAAAATTAAGTACATGTTTTGTTATACAATACAGTTGGCAAGAAGTTAAAAAATTACATTAATAATATGAATCTTAACTCATAGTCAAAACGCGATTTATTCAAACTAGCTGTAACTCAGTCTAACTGCACTCAGCTTCAACATCCTGCAGACTAGCTCAATATTAATTAACTAACTTACTGCTCATGGAAATAATTATACTATCTATTTTACGTATCTGTCTTATACAGATAATATATATATATAAATATGGTTTTAAAGTTTGACAAAGAACTAAATATCAAATTATGAATTCAAATTATCTTATTATTATCGTTCCTTCAAAACATTGTTAATGAGGTTTTCTTAATTATTTTTATCTGCTATTACATATACATGTTTTGGAAGTTCTATTCGTGATATTGCAACATAAAATTAACCATGAGAGAAGCATTCATTTCTCAGCGCAATTCCAGCCACGTTGAGCAACTATTCTTCTGAAACATTTATTGTCCTGGTAAAACTATTGTGATTTTAGAATTAAACTTACTGACGAAAATATGCATCGCTAGGAATATGCTAGTCAGGGTCATGTGTACAATACCTTAAAAACCAACTATGTTCCATTACACAGCTTGGATTAAAGTAATGCATTTGGATACGAACAAATTAAATTCTTGAATGGATAACTAGTATATTTTTATTTGTATATTATATTATCAATTAAATAAAATGAAGGTGCTGCAACTTTTACATTGTTTGCTTGGTAATCAATTATTTTTATCATTCAGCTTTATTTTAGCATTATGTATGATTTTTTCTTAATATATTTTATTATGTTCAAGTAATACTTATACTATACTATTATATAAATATCTTAAACTAAATGATTCATTTTTGTTTTAAGGTTTGCATCGCTTTTATGGCTTTGGCTGCCGTAGCCAATTGCCAAGTGGACGCCGCCCCCAGCAAACTTGCACCGGAACCTGCTGCTGCAAATCCAGCCATGTCCCATGAAACACTGAAAGAAGCCGCAGCTACTTATTTCAGTCCGTATTATCCCTACTACTACAACAGCCCATACTACTACCCATATTACCCAAGATACTATGTCTAAATCTTAAGTAAAAACTGAACAACCCCACAAAAAAGACTCGGCTCATGTAACAATTTGAAAAATAAATAAATAACACTTGCAATCAATTACTTTTGGCTTTTAATTTATTAAATAAATATGAAGTACACAAATACAAAAAATGTCATTATTATCGTATCCGGGCAATTGGAATTAAAACTATTAATCTACTTTGATCCGACTAGCTGTATAATTTGACGAGAAATTGACGATCTTTTCATCTTGTCGTATTTTATCATCAAACTGTATATGATTGAACCATCTGCAGAGATGAATGTAAGACTCTTTCTCAGAAGCACTCAAAGATGCCTGAAATAATATAGTTTATGTTAATCAGTTGCTTATTTATTGTATGAGTGATAATATAATTTGTATAGTGAAGTTATTGAACGTAAATTTAAGTGTACTTATGATAAAGTATAAATCTATAAGATATTTTAAGGTGACAATATTTTATTATGGATCTAGAGTGTAACTGAGTTAATTGAAATATTATTTTAATAAGGAATGCAAAAATCATTCCAATTCTAGAATTATTAATGACTTCTTGCATTACACAGGTGAAATATAAATACTTACGATTACATCGCAGATTGAATAGTATATAACGACATCGGCCAGAGATTTACAGTAACCGGCGATGTAAGAACAGTTTTCCAAATAATTGTTCAATTCCTGAAAATCGAATTTATATTTAGCATGTTTCTTATAGGATACATTACAACAATAATATAGAAAAAAAATACCTTAAAAATTGTCTTTCCATCATGACTGCTCGATTGAGAGACATGCAACGAGATAAATTCTAGCCATTGATAAACCAAGCATTCTTGCTTTTTATCAGACAATTGAAAACTGTTACTATTTGCAAACAATTTCAACACGAGCGTCGCTAAACCTGAGTATTCTTTACCATCGATGACAGCAGACGGTATCTGTACAATAATGTATTTACTTAAATTCATATTTTATTTTATGTGAAAAAATAAAATCAGACATTTTTAATGAATATATAGTAGGTATATACCCTCATATGGTATTGAACATTTTGAGGTTAGGTTTAGTGATTTAACAAGACAGGAGATATATTTACCTGACTTTTATTCAAATATGTTTTGTCAGCCGGTACACCTAAATACTTGGCAACTTTATTGATAATTTGGAGCTCCATTGTATTTCTGATGCAATTTTGACGTCGGCTAATGTGACAGCAATATTGATCTTTACGCTCACTACTTATATTTTTTGGCAACAGATGGCAGTCAACTACATTTAAAATATTAGCAAATCTTTAAACCACTTAATATTTAGAAAACATACATAATGAAAAAACATACTTTCAAAATTTAAAGGAATAAATTACTATTAATATGGAATTCTCAGATGGTAAATTATTTGCTATCTATGTTTTCGCTACTGTTTTTAATAAGCAGAAAGAACATTATAGATGTGTGTTTTGGGTACGGTGATCATTGCTCGCATGGAAACTGATCACAGGAAGATTGCTCACGTGAATTATTTCAAAATTTTATATGCATAAAAAAATATTTTGTGTCAGTTATATTATTTTTAACTACCGGTATAAGTTGGTGACAAATACCTGAAAGACTGGTTTGAATCAAATGTATTCAATTCATACACAAGCACTAACATTCCATTGCAGTTTTGAAAAAACCAAATTTCTCAGCAGATTAATAGGACTACTAGCCATGAGATATAATTTGTGCGATAATTATAAACTGTTTAAAAATGTATAGGAACTCACATAAATAACCGGAATTTTTCCTTTTCCGGTATCCTATTTATTGAGTAAAGTGGTTGTGCTGTAACTGGCATCAGTGAGCAAATATTGCCATTTACCACTGTTACAACAGTAGTACACCAACAGGTTGTTACTGTTATATATACAGGTGTAATGAACACGCACAATACAATACCTACCTTTATTTAACAATTGATGAAGCAGCGCTTCTACGCAAAACATCATTTAAAAATAGTGCTTTTGCATGAGAGCAATAAAATTAAAATAAAACACGTTAATTCGATTGAATACTTTATTATTATATAAATTAATGGACCTCTATTTTTTATACGTATAAATATATTATTTACACAAGTTTTAATCACAAGAATTGTTTTAAGTTTGCAAAATTTATATATTTTAAATAAAGAAATACAAGTTATTATAATAATGATAAAATGAATAACTACAAATCACATCTTTGTTGTAAAACGGGAGGGCGGAATAATATATTAAAATTTGAGAATATTTCACTCTATCTACACGTACATATCCATTAAACGATAAATTTGTGCTCTTAATTCACACTTTTAAGTTATTTAATATATTAATTTTAAATAAATTATTACATAATGCAGAATATATATATAAAATTATTAAAAATATAAAAGAAAAATAACAACAGCGGAATGTGTGTTATCACATGATTTCATAGCAAATTTGTTAGTTCAATAAATAAGACATTTAGTGGTTTCGCATTTGAAAGACATCTACTTAAATTAACGTTAATAATAAAATAAAACATAACCTATGATTTGCAAGTCACTTGTCAATATTTTTTTAAATCGTCAATGACTAGGTCCATTAGAAATGAAAAGAAAATATATTAAATATAACAAATAACAAGCTGCAACATTCCATATTATTTTCACAATTTAAAAAGCTATATTATGTATATTTTTTATATACAACGGAAAGAACATATTTATATAGATTACAATAAAACAGTCTAAGCTATACAAAAAATGACAAAAATATATTTATGTATCATTTTTTTATATTGTCAAGAAAATTTTAATTTTAGTAGTATGATAATAATACTAAGAATAAATGCTAAAGGACTTTTTCCATTAACTCAGTAAGGAGATCTAATACTATTGGGATAGTATACATGTATATATAATTAATATAATTTTATTCAGCATATATTTTTATTACGATTTAATGAACATAATTATATACTTTATCGGTACATATTTATTGTCAAAATAATAATGTTATGCATGCCAATTATTCAAACAGCCTTAGTTTGCACGAAAGCGTGTTAATAAATGCATTTCTTACAAAATTGAATCGACATTATAAAATAAATATTTGTTATAAATTAAGCAATATAAATATTTTAAGTACGTGTATGCAATTATAACATATGTCCATCCCAAATCAAAGTATTAAATACATATAAAAATAAATTTTAAAACATTTAAATATTTTTTTAGATATATCATAAAAAACTTACATTCTAACCATTGGACGAACATAATAGTACATTTGTTTTCTTTAGGTGAATGTAGGCAAATTTAGGAAGGCATATTTCACTATCAAATTCTTTAAAAAACGATAAACATAATAACGTTCCACAAATACATATGTACATTACGAGTAGACATTATTTCCAATACGTTTAATATATACATAAGTAACTAACCTACAAATATAATTAAATTAAATAATCTGGTAAACATTTATATGGTCAATTAATATTTATATGTTAATCTTTGAGCACGTTATCATCAGCGATGTTCACGGTCAAATAAAAATTGGTTATGCAATCAAAAACCAGTCAATGACATAAAACATACAATTGATAGCTATAATTTTACAAATAGTTTGACTATCATCACTGATTGTACATACGTTGTACTATATACCGTGAATTAGATTTACGAATATACTATACATATAAAACACGTTACATATATATACATTTTCTAGTCTTGTGAGGTAACTTATAAAGTGCTGTGTGATTTTTAGGCTTCGTGATCTTCGGCATTAGTAGTTATTCCTATCAGAGCTTCGGTTTGTTCATCCAGTTCTGGTATTCTGATTAAATCAAAATTACAATTAATATTAATCATTTGCAACGCATCTTTTGCTCTTAATTAATTTATGTGTTTGTGCACTACTCCACCAGGAACTGACACTAAAAGTGCTGATTCTTAGTGGAATAGTAGAATTCGTATATCAATGATTCATATATCAAGATCATTAAATTATTTAATTAAATATATTAATTTATTAATTCATAAAATAAATAATTTTATTTAAATAAAAATTATTTAGTTTTATAAACTGTAAAAGTAACATAAGAATAAATGAAATTAATATCCAAGATTAAATATGTGTACATATGTCAAATAGAAACTTTAAAGGTCCAATAAATATTCAAAACACTTCTATTTTACTATAAATTGACAGCAATGTTACGTATTTGATAAGTGGACGACAAGTTTGCAACATGAAGATATAGTAGTAGCTTAAAATAATCGCTGCATTTGAAACGAGCATCGCTGTCTTTTGTTTATTTAAGTAGTAAAACAAAATTAAAATTCAGTATAGTGATGCATGTGTGCATCACTCCAGCAAGTGTACAAGTGGTCCATGATCTTCCAAAATGATGTGAGTTTCTAATCAGGTCAAACGTTGTGTATTGACATGTGAATTCTAGAGATGAGTAATATATAGTACAACACATCGTCGATGATGTTCTATACTACCACAAAGTACTAAATCAGCTGACTCCGGAATTGAGAGAATAGCATATTGATGTTACCCACGTAGCGCTTTAAGGCAAAAAGAGATTCACTACTGATCAAATTTTCAGACCATTTAAAAAAGGCAATGAGAAAAGAGATTCGGGTCCGATGAAGAGGTGCAACATACTGCACGAATGACTGATTTTTTTCTAAATGTAACCATGCACTTCCCAGACATGGAAACTGTCCTTCTAGGTTGTACCTAAACTTGTGTTGATGAACTTAATCATAAACTTACGTTCAAATAATTAAATACATACCGCAAATTTCTACTGCGCATCGGAATGTGTGAAATGTTTGAATATAGCCTCTTCATTAGCACCATTGCCGGATCCCAGTTTTCGTAGTGAGCTAAGAGCGTGACGCCGAAGAAGGCGATAAACATGGGGAATGTCCCGGCATAAAAAAGAGCCGGATAAGCCACCTTTTTCAACACCACGTCGGCTATCATTGACATTGGAATCGTGAGGCTTATTGATATTGTCGCAATTAGTGACGACGTTAAAAAGCAACCCCTGAAAAATGAATAATTTAAATTACGGCATTACAAAACGCAAATTAGCAAAGCATTGTAGAACATATTCTTACCAAAGCCATAAGACCTCGGAGAGAACAGTGCCGACTAGACCGTTCAGAAGCAACCACGCCCACTGTTGTTTTGATGGCCACTCGAAGACTTCCCAAGAAGTGATGTGAAAGACGAGAAAAAGAGGCCACAGCAACAAGAGGTTAAACAGTCCGACGAAACCTATCAGATAATACATTTATATTAAAAGCACTTAAAAAGATATATAGCAATAAATATAACACATACCGAAGAATAACGGAATATCCATCTTGTCCTCGTGGTCCACCTTCCTTCTGAGGAACACTAAATAAGCTGCATAGAAAAAAGCACTAACTAACGACAGTATGATGCCGATGGGCAATCGCTTTGCATCTACACTCATATCTGACATACTGACGAGTACCTTAAATAAATATTTTCGTAATCAATAAACATAAACGTCTCGCATTTTAAATTATTATTATTAAAAAACTTACAAGACCACCGATTGTGATACAAACTGCGATTAGCTTTGATAGAGTTATGCGATCGCCAGGTTGACTCGGAAAAAGCGCTGCTAAGACAAGTGTAAATAAGCTCGATGTCGAAGACAATGCGGTTACAACGCCAGCTTCTGTTGTTACTAGTGACGCTTGATAAGTGTAGTTTGCTACAAACCACTGAAAACAATACAATTTATGAACAAATATTGTATAAGATGTACAAATGAAGTCTTTAGATTTCATGGCAAGATACAAATTAAAATGATTTTAAGTATGTTACATACATTAGACATTTTGAATTGTTCTCCATGAATGGCAGTATTTTCCGATGGCTAATAAACTTTCTCAAGGGGAAAAGTTCACATTTCTGAGTTAAGTATAAAACCGTTTGCACTACTCTATCAAAATTATTCGATCATAACCTTGATACAGTTTCTCATGCAGTGAGACTGGTTTTAATTAGGTCTCTACCAAAAATAAATAGTAAAGAACAAAGTATTAAATAATTACAAGGTAAAATAACTAATAATGAGAATGCATATAAAAACTTGACGAATTCTATAAGACCAGATAAACATAAACATTTTTCATTCATGAATAACAAAAAAAGTTCCAATGTGACTTGAGGATTTTCTTTATATTTTTTATTACAATATGGTCTACATACTTTATAATGTATGCAAACTTTTTTTTGTATTTATATTTTTTATCTATGAGCATTCAATTCTGATCCTAAAAAGTTTCATTTACTTTTCGTATGTTTGACATGCCGGCAAACAATATTTAATAAATACACTACATAATTGAAGTCGAGATTGCAAATGAATATATTCTGAATAAATATTTCTGGTAGAAAAAATGATCGAAAATATCATAATTGTACTTCATGTATGTCATGTTCAATGACAATACAGTTCGGTAAAATATTACTTGATAACGTTTTCGTATGACATAGAAAGTAGTTGCATTGGCTTAATAATTAGGACTAGACATGTCTTGACAAACTTGAGAATAATAATATTATGTTTCGAATACAGTAAACCCCCCAAATTGGTGATGTGCTATTTGGGTGCGTGCAGTTGGGGAGCTCGAAAATACTCATACAATTTTTTGCAATAGGTACATACAAATCAGGCACGTGTGATGAGATATCATTCCTCTGGCTCGCTTACACATAAAGTAACGGACATATAAATAGCACGTCCACAATTTACCGTGTTGTTGGGGGTGTCTACTGTACTTTTATTTCAAAACCAAATATTTCTACAATAGAACAAAAAAAAGTTGTACACCTATTACTTACAAGCAAGCAAAAACACAAAGCCACTTTAGCTTGACGTCGAGCACTGAGTTTGGCTGCGTGGCGGCGTGCTGCTTCTCCGACTCGTAATGAAGCAGCGTGAGATAGGCGAGCGAGCAGAGCTTCGGCGGCACAATGCTCTGACATATGCCGAACCTAATGAATTAAAGGTAAAGTTAACAAACAAACTAGAAGAGGACTATATTATTTTATTAAAATAATACCTCAGCAACTTTGCTAAATCGCACTGATCTTTGAGAGGATTCATCACTTTCAGTGCCAGAAATCTCAGCAGCTTCCCTTTCTGGAGTACGAATCGGTACAAACGTCGGATCGCTCTGAAATAAATTCATAAAAAATATAAAAACACATTCACATTGAAAATATAATAATAAGTATATACTCACCAAACTTGTATTGGCATCTGTGAAAAAATTCTCGTCTTCGGTATTGGGATCGACCAACTAAAATTAGATAAGAAAATTTTGTTTATGTTTATATATGAAGTGTTGATTTGTCAGATATCAAAAATAAGACTAGTTTAATAATAATAAAGCAGGAAGTACCGCTCTTCATAAAGAAGATAAAATTGAAAAATCATATATAAAACTGTAGTACAAATGACAATTAAACATCTGAAAACAAATACAAAAGTATTTGGTCTGTTAAATTTTAATTATGTTTTTATTTTCTTGTCCTTGTAATGCTCCATCGTTTAATAACGTGTCTTTGAAAAGATGTACACATATATATTTATGTTGGTGATCATTTATATTATTATTATATTCAGTTTATTTTACAATGAGTTTTTCAATCTCATTCTAGTATTTTTCAGTTTGACTTGTGATTCAATATCTACATTTTATTCATTCAAAATGAATAATGGTTGAGTAAAAATTAATCAATATACAGAATATCTTTATTATTATATAAAATTTATGACAGATACAAGAGACTGACTAGCATTTGCTAGTCATAAATGGAAACTAGATTTTAAATATTTACGATCAGAAAATAATAGTATAAAGGAAATGGTTTCATCGGCTTAATTTAATCATAAATTGTTCTGATAAAACCTTTTCAACTTTTGTAAAATATAACCTCAAACAAAATAATTTTGCATGACACAAAATTATTTTAAATTACCCACGGTAACCAAAAAATCCTAATATACACAAAACTAAAAAAATTATTCCAGGGATTTCTTTAAATTTTGGCTTTAAAAGTAATGCACATTGAAATTTATAACGAAAGTAGCTCGTGGTTGCCGGATACGTCCACGAAATACGACCACGAGTGTCACTTGTGTTTTCAATGGAAGGGTTTAAAGGAATTTGAAATTGTTTTTCAAATAGACATTATGGGAATATCGACTGATGAAGACAGTGTAATGAAGAAAAACTTGAACACGAGATCTGGTTAAAAATTAACTTTGCTTAAATCATAAAATATCTAACCATAATAAACGTATTATACCAGAAACAAGTTCAAACTGACAAAGACAGGATGATGACGATAGCGGTGATGAACAATTTATTTAGAAAAGTGATTAGTATGAGTTTGAAACAGCTTCAATAATGCCCTAAATGAAGCAAGTAAAATTATAAAATGATTCAGAAAAAGTCATTTGAAAAATGTAGTTTACCATCGAACTTAATCATAGTTACTGTATTATGATATACTTCATACATATGAATATTCAATAAAATATATTTTCTTTAGTCCAAAAACATTGTAATGTAAACATATTATGGTCTAGATTCCTGGAATTTTGTGTAGTCTCTTTTTATTTAAAATCTCAATATTTTCCACATTTTTTGACTAGAAACACTAGAGAAATTTTTATTTATTCTGCCAATACAGAAACCAAACGTTCCGTCGGTCTCGATAAATCATAAACTAATACGAACAATGTACTTATTTATCTAGTCACATAAATTTCACTTATATTTTCAATATATCGTAGGTTTGAAATAAGACAGTCACAACTCAAAAATAGTCATTATATTTGTGTATGAAACAATGGTCAATATTTTTATTTAAGTTATCGGTAGATAACTCAAAAATATTCATTATCGATATTTATATATGAAGCAATGGTCAATATTTTTTAAATAATCGTAATTCTGAAAAAGAGTCATATATTAGTTATTGCCTTTATAAATGAAGTGAAAATAAAAATATTCAGTTGCGAAAAAGTAAGATAATCATCTTAAGCCATAAAGAAAGATTATGAAAAAACTTTGGACATTCGTTTAAATATTTATCATATCGGTGATATTTTCTTAAGACATTATCCCATAGCAAATCAACTCTTCGTTTACCTGTTAACTGTGCGTGACCAATAAGGGTCGCTGGTAATAGGGCAATTAAAAACTAATTTTCCTGAAATCTGAATCGAGATTATCGAGCAAAAAGGGAAATAAAATTATTAACAAATTATTTGAGATGTAAAAAATTTACACCTGCAGCCAGGCCTGACGAGAGGGAAAAAATTCCCGGGGCCCAACTCTGGAAAAAAATCATAGCAAGGATATATGTATAAAAAAAAGTAAAAACCGACCTCAAATAATGAATCTGAACTAAACTACAGATGTTTGAGATATATGTACTAATGTATTTCAAGTATAAGTTCCTTCAGACCTTTTTATACATACAATAAATAAAAGGAGCGGAACATTGCCTTCAAAAGCACCCACTTTCTAGGTGGTGCTTTTACAATAAACTTTATTATTCAATAAATTGTAGTTTTTTGACGCGGCTCCATTTGTGTTAAAATTTGTTTGCAAATTATTGTTGACTTTTTGAACCTTTAAAAAATATTAAATATGAGAGGAAATATTCAACGAAAGTAAATTAATAGCAGTAAATTTAGGTATTCGATCTAAAAATTCAGATCGAATACCTAAAAAGAAGCAAAGAAATAACGAGAAATCAACAACAGTACCAGCTAAATTATATAATTTTAATGTTTTTATATATTGTATTATCGATAATTTGAGAATTGGATTTAATGCAGCAAAATAAATAAATAGTATATTCAGTTTCATGTGGTTATTCCTAAAAGAAAATCTAGAAAAAACATTCTCGAATCTATCCCGAAAATATTTTTTAAAATATGTCATTTCAGTAAAATCATATCGGAATACATTTTCACCAGTAGATATATATTTTTACCAGTGAAAATATAAATTATCTGGCATGTGCTAGTAAAATTATATGATTTCAACTTTTCTATATGTAGTAATACATATATTTACATACTTATCATTATTTATTTACATCTGATGTATAAATTTTACAGTGAATGTGTATTTTTAGGTAGTTATATTTTCACTAGTAAAGTCCAAATACATATTCACCAGTAGATATATATTTCTATTAGCGAGTTACTATTTGTAATTTATAAGTGTTATAATATGAAGAAGTTCACGCTTATATTTTCAAACAATTATTGAAATCTATTAATTATGTATTGTAATGGTCGTGTTCAGAACCGACGATGTATAGATATGCAAATACGTACATAATCCTTATCAATTTTAAAACTGTCATCGATTCTTATCTATCATATATCGAATTACGTTTTATACACACCATATAAGCCGGTGGCCTGTTACATTGATCCCTCCACGGCGGCCATATGCATAATCCTAGCAGATACAACGTGAACATAGACGTTTTGACGTACGTGCTAAAGAACGGCTTTTCATACTCTTCGTTGTGATAAATATACTGAGCAAAAACAATGAAAAACATTATTAAAATACACAATTACATAATAAACGAATGTGAAATGTTGCGCAATTTTACTTTGGTCAGTTCGGAGGAAGCGACCCATATGATGTCGACGAGGAGCAGTATCAAGAATCCTAATATTAACCGTTGCGTCTTGTTAGGCATGTTGTTGTTGTCCTTCTGCTTTGAACTGTCGCTCATCACGATGGTGTGGATTGGTTTTACGTAGCCGTACCGCTGAGCATTTCGGAGGGCGGATTGGATTTGTTTTCGCAACGGATTGAGACCAGCATGTGTTAAAATGTCCCTCGGTAAACAACCGCAAAGCGCGAATATCGACGGTTCGCGCTCGAATGGAACTCGGCGGATGACATTAATGCGCCGGTGAGCAGTTTAAACGGGATACGTCGGCCCGAATGACTGAAATAAGCACTGCGTAGACGGCACGGGGAACTCAAACCAAACGTCAAACTCGACAGCAGCCATTTTGTTCCAACACTATGCAATTTACGAACAGATCCAACGCTCGACGACAACAACAAAATAAAACAACTTTTAAAATTATTATAAAAGATTTCAAATATATATAATTTAATATTATATAATAATATATATTTAAATAATTATAAAAATTAATTAAATTTAATTTACATTTCTTGTATTTATTACTTTAAAACTTATTGTTATTACCATACCTTAGAATTAAAAATATTTGTTTTAAATTAAACATAAGTTTTTAATCGTTGTGTAAATTTTGATGAAAATTATTCAAAGAAGAAAACATTTATATTTTTTGTACGAATATGAGATTGTATAATTTTATGCAAAGAAAAATATAGAATGATATTGGCCTAGTTTTACAGGAAATCATAAATCTGAGTAATAAAAAACTAAATTATTTTCATCTTTATTACATTCACATTTCAATGCTTTTTGGTAAATTTATAGTGGTAGCAGTGGCGTAACTACTATGCCGCGGAGGTGGACAAAGCATGCAGGACCTTGAGATCAGGGGGTCCAAAGAGGATCGCCAAATATGTATGTATATATTAATAACCTAAGATAATCCATTCATAGAAAAATTTAAATACAGTTTTGCGGCAAGTTTTACATCATACCTTTATAAATATCCAGGAATTCAAAAAACATGAATTCGATGAGCCATTGACCTCCTTTAAAATACCAACTTTCTAGCGGCGGGTCGGTATTTTTTCCGTTTCACTTTAATTTATTCTCACATCACCCATTTTAATCCCTTTTTGTTAATTTTCTGTTTTAAAATATCACTAACGCGTAAATTCGTAGAAAACAAACAACTTTGAGGCCTGTTTTTATTTATATCTATTGATATTTCATTATGGCCAAAATTTGGCGGCACTCTGGTAGCACTGGGGGGACGGTTTTCTCTCTCGCCTGGCAATCCTTGGCGCGTTCGCGCGCGTCACAAGCCCGTGCCCCGTAATTGTATAAATTACCATGTAAACAACTTCAAATAATACAATAAATTACTACTGCAGCGACTCAATTTGTGTCTCAACTTAGATTATTTTATCTCTACTGCACATAGAGTTGAAAATATCGAAACAAAAAAATCCCGTCACTAAACAGCATCATTGATACGACTACTGTTAACAAGCACCGAAAGAATAGTGAAATTATAGTTACTTAATAAAAAGTTATATAATTTTTGCAAACGTGAGAAAAGAACGCAAAAACTATTGGGACAACCTAATAGTACTTATATATGATATTTACCGCACATTTACAATTTTATTGTCGCTCGCCCTCCTTATACATAATAATTCTGATTATATATTATTTAATATGTTATATATAATCATTTTTATTATTCGAAAATGTTTTTATATTCACCCCCCACCCCCAGCCTGATTTTTTTTCTATTCCCAACGCTTTTAGCTTATATTATCAGCTACATATATGTAAATAGCAAAAAGCAATTTATTAAAATTAAAATAACTGTAATATGTAAATTTTAACAATAAGACACATTATTTATTTTATAAAAGTTCTTTTAGATTTTTGTTCGCTATTCGTTGCGTTTACGAACATCAATTATTAACCTGTGGAACATAGGCGAGGTTTGGAACTTTGCTACAATCTTGAAACTACAAATCACTATAGAAACGGATCTATAAACAAAAAATATCCAAATAACCACACGATTGATTCAAATTACATAATTTAACATTACATAACAGATGGATTTTTCTAAAATTGTACAACACTCGATCAGCAATGGTTTTCAACAATCTACTTTTTCGAGAAGAGCTTCGGGAGTAAAAGGTGTTTGCTATACATTTATTTAATTTTATTGATTTTAAAATATATTATTCAATGCTTTTTTCCAGAAATTGTTTCTATAGCTCCGATGGAGAGTCAGAATTGGTTAATGTATTTATATTATACGAGGAATCAAATAGTAAAGGCCAAAACAATCATAGAGCAAGAATTGGAGAGAAGCGGCGGAAGAAACGAATATGCGCATTATTTATTGGTGAGTATCTCGATATTTATTTAAGTGATCATATATTTTTTTTAAATATTGTAAACAGGGTACTATTTACTTGGACGATGAGAATTACAAGGACGCGTTAGAAAAGTTTCAAGCGTGTAACAGATTGAATCCGGGTAATATTGACAACATAAAGCAAATAGGAAAATGTTTGTAAGTGTAATCTGTGTGAAAGTATCGAATAGTTTTTATTTTATTTTAGATTGTGTATTTTTTAAAAGGTTTCGACAGAAGCGCTACAAGTTGGCGCTAGAAGCGTTAACGGAGGCTGAACACATGGCTAAGAAATTGGATTGGGAAATTCATTACTGGATAGGTAAACAAAGCTCTCATATATATGTAATATGTTTAAAAAACTCTTAGAATCAGATCAAAAAAGAAAATAAAACTTCTTTGTATTTATGGAAACTCAATATTTTCATGTTTTGTGCGTCACATGTAAAATAAACTTTAACGTGTAATAGTTTCATTACAAAGTTTAAAATAAAAAATATTGGCAAGCGTACATGTGACCGCGTGCACACGATTAGAGACCATTGAGAGCATTTTCAGTCTTAACGTAAAAGTGTCAAGTATTATTAGATAACTTTACAGATTTTAATTCAAATCTATTTTGTGAAACATGTTTGAAAAATCGTAATAAACGTTTTAAATCGTTAAAATATCAAGATGTCGAACTTTATGACGCCCTTATTTCGCTTTGTGAAAATTCCTTTCATCTTTCGATTAACATTAAACAGAAGCTTTTACGTTATCCGAACAGCTTTCCGATTTATCATTTCTCACGCTCATAATTTGGCATGACATCTTAAAATGTATAAATTCAATTAGTAAATCAATGAATTTTAGACCAGCGGTTACCAACTCTTCGGACCTCACGGACCATTAAATTCAAAATATGTTCATAATCACTAATATAAAACTGCCATTTATTATTTTTTCGCTGGTCAGTGTGGACCGTACGTGACAATAGATGTAATAAACTAAAAGCATCACAATTGTCTACAAAATAATATTAAAAATATACCATAAAACAAATAATGGCACTTGAAAAAAACCTGTCTTGAAATGCCATATCTCACACTTAAACCTATTCATAAGACAGGTTGCACACTATTCTCAAAATCTATCACAACGGGCATAAAAGTCCAGTAAGAGTCTAATTATACTCCTAGCTCGACGTATTAGTGGTGTTATTTTAATTGATCGCTTTTTATGCTCTTTTCCAGAGTATTTGAGTCGAAATCAAATCGAGTGTTACTTATGTAGGAAAATATCAAATCTTTTATACGTTTCCTTAGATGAATCTTGAACAAATGAAAGATAAGGCTTACTTAGAACAATTGTCGTATTGTTAAACCCTACCTGTGTACAACATCTCTAATGAAACAATAACATTTCTTTGTCTTCCGGGTGACCTTCTGTGGGTAAAACCATTGTGGTCGCTTACCACTGATGTTAAATAATACGCACAACAATAATAAGCAAAACAAAAAGTGTCTCAAAGATCATAAATAAATAAAGGTACTCTGAGTAATTTTAGCTACAACAATTAAAGGTAATGATTTTTAAGTGGCTAAGTTTGTCAAAGCTCGTTGTCCGATTGTAGCTTTCTACTAGGAAATATGATAAAGCCTCCATAAAACTGTGTTTTATTTTTAGAATCAAAGAATATATGTTATCTAGCCGTAATTTGAATTTATCAGAGAGCTTTATTTTGATTATTATTAAAAAAATCATATAAATCTTGATTTTTCATTTTCATTTGTAGTTTTGATTTTAACAACACGTTTTTAATTTACATAGTTCAAAGATTGTTTCGGATCACTAATCACGAATTGTTCGCTTTTCTTTATGTAGTCTGGTGTGAAAATCATATCATGCGTATTATTTGCGAACGAAATTGAACGAAAATCACCGAATTCCATTAGCAATTTGTACCAAATGTGCCTTTATTAAGGATAGCATTTATATCCTCTGAAAACCATTTCGACTATACCCAACTCTCAGTCGAGCGTTTTTCTTAGAAAAACAATATGGGTAACGTGTACTATTTTGACGCCAAGGAATTGATTCTTATATAGATAATTGAAACGTAAGCCTCTTGATCGCATTAACAACTATTTTGATATAATAAAACAATTTTTAGTTACTCATAGATTTTGATTTAACTACGTTGACTCAATATTGCATTAACAAGTTTTTTATGGGAACTGAATTAGCTAAAATTCGAAACATTTAGTATTAGATATTTTTGCATAAATTGTTTTTTTATTAATACGAAATGTGTTATTTCAAAAGTACTACTTGGCTGCGCACCACGAATTCTTGTGAACCCTTTTATATGTGTGGTGCGAGCAGCTTTATTAACTAATGAACACGCAACAATGTCACTAGACTATGCGCTACGTATATTTAATTTTTATTTTTTATTAATTCTTCTGTTGTAACCTGACAGGCGTAAGCCCAATGCGTTACAACGGGGTAAATCTGTATCAATACCTACAAGTAAATATTAACCACCAGCATTTTCTATAAATAAAAATTCGAGTGCCACTGCCAGGGCTTGAGCCCGTAACATAGTTACTAATCTGAGACCGTTCTTATATAAAGGTAAAAGTTATGCTTTTACTGTTTTTAGATATATATATATCTTTATAATCTCACTGCATATTTTACGTGTGAATTGTAAATCAATATCATTGGAGGGCCATATAATGTACTGCTATTATTCAAATATTATTAGTATACTTAAGTCATTCAATAGTCAGAATTCACGCCAAAATTGCCACGGGATAAGTACTTTGCCATCCTAAATCATACTTCAATAATATTTTTATTCTTTTTATATAAGTCTTATTTTAAATTATTATTATACAAAAAATGGAATATAAGTCTTATTTTAAATTATTATTATACAAAAATACAGTTAAAATTGTATGAGTAATACATCATTTTTAAAAACCTATGAATTATTTTTATTGTTTAGTAAAACATAAAATCTCACTCGTTTCAACTATTCGATAAAAATGAGAAAGGTAATAAATTTTCTGAATCGTTTCAACCGTTAAATCCATAATGCTTTCTGAATATATTTTAAATCACAATGGATTAAAGGAGAAAAATATTCTAAATCAGTTAAATAAAACTATAAAATACGTTTCAGTAAAAATTTATTTGATGGCAGAGATATTTAGAGTTGTAGTATTTTAAGAACTGAATTAATCTTTGTTAGTATTGCTTTTAATTACCAAAGATGATGGTAAATTCTGTATAATTAATCATAATATTATTAATAAAATAGTTTATTTTACAAAAAAATATAGAATTTAAAAAATAAATCCATACATTTTTTTTAAATATTGATTGAGACAAGAATCAGAAAAATGTTATGTACACTTTTTGTATAGATTATTATTGTATATATACATACTACGTATATAACACATACCACTGTTTGAATATTTTGTATATCACCACTGTGTGTATGTTTTTAATATATAATTTAATACCACATAAATAGAGATGCACATATTAATTTCTGATTTTAAAAAATAAGTTTTTATGATTTTTAAAAATAAGTTTTCAAAATTAAATTAATCATATGTTTAAATTTATCATTATGTTTCAATTATATAATTCTCAAAATATTAACTCAATTTGCAACTTTTTATGTCACAACACCGTAGAACGTGACATTTGTAAAATATGCTTAACCATATGACATGAATTATGTAAATCTTATTATTGTACATTTTCCGAGAAATCCCTTTTCATAAAGCGTATTATAAATATATCTTAAATACAATATAAAGTCTAGACTTTCATGATAATAAAAGGAATATTTACAAATATCACGAAATGTACATATGTTGAAGTGCTTAAAAATAGTTCTAGTAGTACGAAATTATTTTTTTATAAATACTATTTGTAAATTTAAAGCTTGTTTTTAATATCATACGTATACAGAAATTATATAATAAATGTTACCACTTAAACCATCAACATTTATTCGATCTTCTTATATCTACTTGTATCTGAATTTTTGGCTGTAAATATTTCCACGGGAGTGCTTTAGTCGGTGCGAATAATGTATTACAGTGCAGTTTATGTATGTATCCAAAATACATGGGCAATTATTAAATTCTGATGCGTTCAATACACAGCACGTCCCATTTAATACAAGCGGTATATGAAAACTGATGGGCCAAATCCTATATCTGATACGATTTTCTGCTTTTGTATTTTTAGCCTTACTACCCTACTAGATAAACACACTTTTGGTAATTTCGAAAGAGTCGGAAAAATCTTGTGAAAATAGTAATTTGTTGATGCTTGAAAAATCGGATCTCAAACTACTAATTATTTTTGTAGTGGAATTGTATGTATGTATGAAGGTTACATCTTAATTAATATAATTTAATATATTTTTATATAAATATACATAAACATAGAGAACATGATTTTCTTAATACTCCATCTTTATTTTTAGCTATGGTAGTATCTGATTATTTAATTATAAGGGCGGATTTTTTTGCTGAAAAAATTTCAGTTACTTTTTTAAATTAAAAAAGTGGGACATTTTAGTAAATTTCAAAATGTACTTTGTTAACGGTTTTTCAACTTCAACAAAAATATTTTCATCTGTAGTTTTTCCATGCAGGCTATTCATGGAAGCTAATTATTCAGTCATTAAAATGAATAATACGGTGCAAACCAATAACTCACTTAGTGGCTTAGTGGCGCCGAGAGTCGAATAAGATAGAGAGCTACTGGGTGATGCCGAAAAAACTGATAATCATTTGCGTTACTATTTATTTGGCTAATGATGTTACTCAAAATGTTCTCAATCTAGCTTTACTATTTAATTGCCTATTGATGTTACTCACAATGTACTCAACCCTTGAAAAAACTGATAGATTAAAATAAATCTATTTTCCTAGGTCCATTTTTTCAGATGAAACAATCAAATATGATTTAATTAATTTACCATCAGTAAAGGGTTGTCCTTTATTAATTAATAAATGAGCTAAATGTGAACATATTTCAGTTATAGCTTCGTTTTTATTTATTATTTTCTCGGAAAAATGAGTTATAATGAAAAATTATTCTCAGAAAAGCACAATGCTTTTATTGTTTAACTTAGTTTCAGAGCATATTTATGAGCTTATTTTTACTAACAAAGAACAAACTTCGAAAGGTTGCTGTTTGGTCATTTCATGCAGTACTCATATGACCATTTTTTAGCTTTCCTGGGATTTGTTTCTGTATTAGGCTGAAAAGACTTTCTCAAATAATTATCATTAACAGCAAATAAATGTTTTTCACTGTGATCATTTTTTAAACTATTATCACAAGTAAGATGCTACTCGAACCGACGTCTTAAAGTTCATTGACTAATAATACCTTCGCCAAATCCAAAAATAATACTTTTTGTAGCGTTTGTCGTATCGCGTTTCAGTTTATAAATAATAAGAAGTTCGCCACTTTTAAATCATCAGTTAAGAAAGCTTAAAATTAATATATCTCTCTGTGGCGAGATCATTTGTTGTTTTTTAATCTTTCAGTCAGATTGTAAGCGGATTTCAATTAATAAAAACTTAAAATCAATTCAAGGTAAAAAGAAAATGTTTCTTGTCTCCATAAAATAGTATATAAAATTATTCTTATATTTCTCGGTCGAGATTTATTTCATGTGTCTATTTTCGTTTTTCTGAAAACGACGGTAATTGTATAGTTTATAAATATCTTTGACTTGATTAAACACTATCTTAATTAGAATGATTTTCATGTTATGCTACGACCTTAATAATAATTACTATATTCATAGTGTGTTGCTATGATTACAAATTAGTTTGTATTGCGAGTATCGTTTCGCTTAAGTGGTAATGGCAATAGAAAAGCGTTGGATTTTGTCGGATATTTATTTTTGTAGCAGTCGTGCTTTTTACTATGTCATTCTCGGTGCAATGTGCCGGAAGTTAATGCGATTTCGTTTATGTATTCATATATGTTGCAGCCGAATGCCTTATACATCTGGGAGGCTTGGACGCCGCATTGCAATGGTCCAAAAGATCGGCTAAATCCGGAAGGCAGCTGGAGGCTTGCAGGCAGCTCGGAAAATTGCTTTTGCAAAAAGGCGACCTACCAGCGGCGGTCGAGGCGTACAATTTCGCTTTGCAGTAAGTCGAACAGCCGGAATGAATAAAAATGAAAAATATGCTCGAGTTATACAAATTTTTCGTCTCGTGCTTGAAACGGGTATCGAACGAGTGACTTTTATGCGCTTCTGCCCCGCGGGATTTCGCCAGTTGATAAGATTCTCGGGCTTGATTATTTGGATAGGGGCGTTTTACGAGACGAAATACGGTGGTGTGCCGAAAGGGTTTCCGTGGCGTGGGTCGAAGCTCGTTGATAAAGCACTGTTGCAAATAAACGGATAGATGTGAAAATCGAAACCATGCCTAGCTGTGAGCGCAAGGGAACTGTGTTATAATATCGAGGACATGAATTATTTTTAGTATCACGAAAATTTGTTTATTTTGAGATGGTTCGCCGTAAATATCGCGTTACAATGTGCGGTACTTCATCTAGAATTCCCAAACCCAATATTCCAATATGCGTAGTGGTATGTGTTACAACTAGGGCTTTCCAAACCAAAACATATTTTCCAAGAATTTCGGTAATCGAGTTTTTATCGAAAATAATTATCAAAGTATAAAATTAAATTAGGCTTTACCGCTTTTAGGAAGAATAGTTGAATCCGGGATTTTTTGTCAATTTTACACACATACCAGAATAGATACATATTTTATAGTATTTTCTGGTATTGAAATTACAATGATCTATAATTGTTTTATTAGTATACAGGCGGCCCTCGACTTTCGCACATAATTGGTTCCTGAAAATGTGTGCGAATGTTGAATGTACGAAAATCGAGGGAAGTAAAAATAATTTAAATTGTGTGTATATTAGAATATTTATTTATCAAGTAAATATAAGATGTTTAAGAAGCGTTTAAGAGACACGTTTAAGTGGGGTTTGCGGGTGTTTCCTTTGAAAAGTTATCAAGAGTTAACTGTTTTCCACTATTCTTTTTCTTTTCTTCATATAGTATTTATAACATGCTATGTTTTTATTGATCGCCCCGCGCACTTGAGATATGCGTTCTCCATTGGGATCAAAATCTTTCATAATATTTAAAAATTTGTCAAGGTGCATGAAGGCTTCATTCATATTTTTCATTGTTAAAGAGTTTTCCAAAATAAACCTGTCTCATCTACATTAAATATTTGGCTAGAGGAATATTCTCCATCTTCAATAATTTTGAATTATTAGGAAATAAATTCTTTTGCAGCATCTTTATCCGCATCAGCCGATTCTCCAGTAAATTTAATACTATGAAAAGAATACCTCATTTTAAAATTGTAAAACCAACCGGTACTTGCTTGAAAAACCGTGTTAAAATATTTTTTTAATCTATCCTTCTAATCTTTGTGCAAACTAAGAGCTTTTGCTTGAATAATTGAAATACTCAGAGGGACATATTTTTGATGTTGGTCATCGATCTACGATGATAAAGATTTTCCATTTCATTCCAGTCATGAGAGTTTTACATTCACCTGGTTTTTATTGGACACTCAAACGTAACCAAAAATAGTGGGAGGCCCTCCTGTGAATTTCAAAGGACAATTATTTTAATCTTAAAAATATGTAATATTGAATTATTTTCCTCCTTGATTGATGAATTATATTCACAGTGGTAATAGAAAAAAATAATAATTTATGTTTAGAATCACCAAATATACATATTTTGAAAATAAAAACGATACAGATTATGATGAAATACTTTTACTTATATTTAAAACAACAAATATCAAACTCTGTGACCTCTACAATATTTTATTTTATTTACACGACCGTTTAACTTTGATACTGTTGCTAGCGAAAAAATGTCAATAAATCGTTATACGTTTTAATCCCAGTTTTTCGTGCATCATATCAATAATAATGACCTATTTCAGTGACTCCCAACCGGTGGTATGCGTAGGTCCAAGTATTAACGGCAAACCTCATATTGGGGATTAATTACGTTCGAAGTCCTTTAGTAATAAAAAAACAGGGACGTCGTTTCCATTCCCCCCCCCCCTCTTGAATTCAGCCAAAAAAGGCATGCCATTTAATAAAATACTATGAATCTTACTGAAATAGAAATATGAAATGAGGCCATATTTTTTAAACTCGCCTTATGACCGCGACCAAGGATGATCATTCATAATAATGTAGATGAATTAAGCAATAGAATAATGTCGTCTAAATTCAACTTACCATCCAGCCGCTATGATAAGTCGAATCATCTGTTTTGTTTTCTTTCATACGGTCAGAAATTTAATTTAATAATTATTAAAATCAGCTTAACTCGGGTTATCGAATAAGTCTCCGTTTATTTTGTTATATATATATTTATTTATTTACAGCGTTTGTCACTATCCGTATCTAATGATAAAACTGTGTCACTCGTAAATAAACAAATTCTTTAGACAAGTTTAATTAGAATGAAATTTATCATTGTCTTTATTAAATTTTAATTTGGAAGTTGAGAACTTTTCTTTATAAATATCTCTTTGCGCGCACACAATGCCCTCCATATGTCCAGTTTGTATTAGTGTACGTTAATCTTGTGAGATTCACTGAACTTTTAGATAATTGCTCGATAATAATAATAGGATAATTTTCCTTATTGTTTTCTGTCTGCATTTCTTCTCGAATCTTATAATATGGTGCTTGACATTTTTCTAATTGTTTTTTTAATTCAGCAGATCGCTTTGTGGAACAATCGTATTGAATAAATAATTATATTTAGATGTGTTTTGCATTTAAATTTTGAAATAAAAAATTAGCTAAGTTTAGAACATTTATTAGATATGTGTTACATAATTTTATTACAAAAAATTTAAATGCTTGAAACCCCCTGAAAAGTGTATACAAAATGCATTAAAAACGTGTGCATTGATTTGCTTGATCATAATTTATTCCATAGCTATACAAAAATAAATATTTTCTCACTGTATTGTGATGAATATCCCTGAAATGTTATAGCGGCGGCGTTTCGTTTGTCACAGAATACGTCTAGCGAAGTCAAGGGACAAACTGTAACAAAAACGCTATACGGGGGAGCTCTATAGCAGGTACTGCCGCATACGCTATAGGGGGGTTTACTGTATATTCAAATAGTTTATATCTACAAAAATGTTTTTTCAAAATGGAAAAGAATTGTATTGGCGAAATTATATTGTATTAAGTGTATAAGAAGCCAGACTTCCTTTAGTTATGTTTGATAGTCGAAATCTCTAACATTTCAATGGTATGGTTTTACTTCTTTTAAACTTACGTTTTATTCATGATAAATTTGATTATAAGTTACGTCGTGGAACCATTGCAACGCAGATTGCTTGAAATAGCAAAGATAAATTTGATTAATTAATGCACAGTACAATGGTTGGAGCAGTTTCGTTCTTGCGATTTTAATCTTGAATGTGAGCCATATGTGCGACTTAAGACAAAGGTGTATAATGATTTAATAAAAGCAGATATAATTTGTGTAAATTACATGTGAATAAACAGCAAGATTTGATGTTACAATTTTTATATACTTGAAAATAATCGGCAAGCTGAAGGAGCTGGGTAGATGGGTTCCGCGTGAATTAAACGAGCGTCAAAAGAGCTCGTCTAGAAGCTTGCCTTTCTTTGTTGTCATGGCATAAAAGCGAACCATTTCTACGTCGTATTGTTAGGTGTGATGAAAAATGGATTATTTTTGACAGCCGCAAGCGCAATGTTTGAATAAAGATAAAGTACCAAAGCACAGTCCGACAAGGAATAAGAACAAACACTAATGGTATATATGTATTATACACTACATATTCACAAGACATTTTTAATCGATTAAAATGGATGTCTAATGCAGTCGATTAGATAAAAATATGAGAGTGCTTACGATATATAAGCTGATATACTGTTGTAAAAACAACGCTGCTCAAACTACAGGAAATGTACTATTTGTCACTCACCGTTACTGTCAACCATCTTTGCCATCAGTCCAGTTCTTAGCTGCAGACATAAACTTCGATTGGAAAGATTCTAAATCCTTAGAATATTAATGTTCTTGATTGTTTACAGCTGAAAGTAATCGATTTACAAACCAATGACGTATTAAATACTATTTCAAAAATAGAGTTAAAATTTTATTTTTTATTTTATTTTAGATTAAATTAAGACCATCGTGGCCTAACAGGTTACCCCAATGCGCCACGATGGTCGAAAACAAATTTTAAATTTATAAAACATAAAAAAAAAAGTATATATACATAAATATAAAAATACTTAAACATAACAAAAAAAATATAAAATATTAAAATTAAATGAAATAAACCGGATCAGCTCCTCGTAGCTGACATTAAATAGGTCAATATGTAATGCCAGCGTATTAAGGAGCCGGATGGCCACAGCCATAGGCGAGTCGGCAAGTGCGGATGTCCTAGCCCTAACGGTCATCAAAAGAGGTCTCGATCGTGATTCTCGAAAATGTTCAGGAACCCAAAACTGGAATTCCTCGAGAATAGCTGGATTGTCGACAGCACCTTTTAGTAATTTAAAAAAATGCTTAGCGATATACAGCTTTCTGCGAGAACTCAGCGAATCATATCCCAACGCTCCTAAAAGAAAGGCGCTGGGATATAAGTACGGATAATAACCAAATGTCCTTTTGTAAAGGTATCTTAAATACCTTTTTTGAATTTTTTCCACTAAAAGGGAATATTTGGCTATTCGGGGATTCCAAATTATAGATCCCGATTCAAGAATGCTACGAACTAAGGTGTCATAGAGGATGCGAATAACTGACGGATCGTCAAAGTGAAAGGCATTCCTCATAACAAAGCCGAGCATCTTAGAAGATTTATCACAGACGTCGTGTATGTGTAGAGAGAACCTCCATTTGCTCTCGAAAGTGATTCCGAGATCTTTAATGGAAGTTTCTCTAGTCAAAATGTTACCACCGAGATGGTAGAAATAAGCTGATGGCGAACGGGATCGAGAAAATGACACAGTATGGCACTTTCCGACACTAAAGGGCAGACGGTTAACGGAAGCCCATCTCCACAGAGAGTCTAAATCACTTTGTAGAGAGAAGGAGTCCGCAACAGATCGAATGCATTTATATAATTTTAAATCATCTGCGTACAGAAGAAAACTTGAATGTTTAATTGCAGTATTTATGTCATTAATAAATAACACAAAAAGCAGAGGTCCCAGATTGGATCCTTGAGGAACCCCCGAAGGGGTAAAATATTCCTTTGACAATCGGCCACCATACGTTACAAACTGTCTACGATCGCTCAAATAACTTGAAAATAACCGAGTTAAACTATCTGAGCAACCGAGGTTCGACAATTTTTTTAATAATAACGTATGACAAACTTTGTCAAAGGCTTTCTCAAAATCTGTATACACGACGTCTACTTGAATTCCGGCATCGAGAGAAGTTGTCACCGTTTTGGTGAACGACAGAAGATTAGTAACAGTGGAACGGGCAGGACGAAACCCGTGCTGTTGGTCTAATAAAACTTGCTGAAAGTGATTGTAAAGATATTTATGAATAATTATTTCAAATAATTTAGCAGGAGCTGACAACACTGTTACTGGTCTATAATTCTTTATATATAATTTGTCACCCTTTTTATGAATAGGGGTGACTTTTGTGCATTTCCATAAATCAGGAAATGATGATGTTTTGAGAATCAGATCATAAATACATTTTAGAGGAGCAGCGAGACTTACTTCGCAACCCTTCAAAATAAAATCGGGAATTAAATCAGGTCCAGAAGAACGCCCTGTCTTTAATTTATTAAATCCGTATTTAATATCTGAGTGCTCAGTTTCTCTGATGGTCAGTACTGAAGACCAAGAACATGAAGAAGGAAGCGACTGAGCAGAAGGCGAAAAATATTCATCGAAAACAGAACGAAAATATTGCGCAAAACCGTCAGCAATATTTTGTGAACCGTCCAATGTTTTATCGTCGAAGTTCATCACTTTCAACGTAGACTGAGTAGCGCGTTTAGTGCTAATGAATTTCCAGAACGCTTTGGGATCATTAATTATTTGTTTTTGGCAATTTTTGTAATGATTGCGATGACAGGAAATTATCAAACACTTAACGCGTGCTCTTAATGAACGAAATTCCTCGAGAGCAGATGGATGTCCCGATCTCTTCCATAACTTATGAAAGGCGTGCTTTCTTTTTAGCAATGAGATGATCTCATGAGAAAACCATCTAGGATATGACACGTTAAGCACTCGAGGGCGCTTTCGAATAAAGAGCTGGTCGAATGCACAATAAAGAACCTCATAGAAGGCCGCCAGGGAAGATTTAACATCAACGCACCCGCCAACTCGGCTCCAGTCCATACCTAAAAGTAAATTATTTAATAAACCAAAATCTACACAATTTCCAAACGACCATCCGAAATCATTCCGATCGCTCACGCATTCCAACTCATTCGTAGTTATGCCATTTTTATTTATATTTAATTTTATCATTAGCGCCGGGTGATAATTATCTTCCGACACCAATACGAATTCGCTCTTAATTACTATGCAATTATTTACATTTGTATAAATTAGATCTAATTTGTCACCAAAATTATTATTGACACAATTTATTTGATTTAAATTTAAAATATTACTTATTAAACTTATGTCAATATTGGCACCAATGTTCGTAGGTAAATTAAAATCACCTAAGATGATACATTTTTTCTTCAAAAAATATTCAGATTCCGATTGAATCTTACGAAAAAATGCAGCAGTAACGTCTTTTAACTGATTTGGCGGAAAATATAACACGCATATAACGATTGAAGCTCGTTTCGTCTCGACGAGGATCCAGAGATGTTCTCCGTCAGCTTCGAGATGCGCAAGCCGAATTGAATAACGAATTGAATCTCTGCGGACAGCTAAGAGCACACCTCCGCCTCTGCTGCATCGATCTCTTCTAAACACGGTGTAACGATCGTCGAAGAGCTCAGCGTTCAGCACGGAATCCGTCAGCCACGTTTCCGTTATAGCGATGATGTCATGCTCCTGTGCGTAGATAGCGGAAAGGAAGTCGACGGTCTTGGAATTTAATCCCCTTACGTTTTGATAAAAAATCGAAAGGGGATCCATCGAACGCTTCCTAGGAAGGTTTAACGCCTTTCCGAAATCTCCATTCTTTAAATGAGCATCCAGATGGCCATAACTCTGGACACATAACCTCATTTAGTTTGGCATCAGGAACTGCAATTTTGAATGATGCATAACTTGTGCCCTTTGTTATGATTTTCGATACCGACACTTCACATGAATTTAGTTTTTCTTTTAGATATACCATAATTGCATCTTCGGTTGTATCCCGGTGTAAGTAGAGCACGTGTAGATGTCTCATTTTTAAAGCTGCTCTTATTAATCCATCCTGTTGTCCCGACCCGCGAAGAAGCTGAGTGCGCGCTTGTTTATTCTTCTTATTCTTTCTGACTTCGGTCCAGGCAAATGGCGAGACATCGGGCACAGGCGTTGGGGTCTTCTCGGTAGCAACCGAAGGAGCTGAAGCGTGTCGTCGACGAGTCGGTGAGACAGCGGGTTGTATTGGTGACGACGAAATTGAGCCTCTCACCACCTCATTGCTTGGCCTAGAGTCCACGGATTTTGCGATTATTTTTTTATTTTTTCTTCTCTTTGTGAGCTGTTGCTGCTGGGTCGCAGCTTGAATTTTCAGCAGACTTTTTAGATCCGCAATTAGTGATTGCTGTTCCGCAATCAACTTCGCTTGTGCAGCGAATTTTGCGTCCATTTTTTCAACAATAATATTAATTATGTCCATTGCTGGAGCTAAGTAGACGTCCGATAATGACGAGCGATAACGAGCGAAAATGCTATATTAACAAATATTTTCTCGATTGAGTCATCTACAGCCATAAAATACGTTGACAAAAAATACGCAGAAAAAAAAATATTTTTAAATATATGATTAAATTTATAATGTAACAATCTTAGTTAAGTTAACTGGTTGACTTATATTAAACGATGATAAATTATTCAACATTCAATTTGGCCATTGGCAAATGGGCGACAGATATGATAAAAAAATGTAGCTAGCAAATATTTATACATAACATTTTTTTACTACATATGTAAAAACATAGTATTTAAAATGATTTATCAATGAAATATTTTTATTTATTAAACTGTGATGTGTAAGAATGACAAGCGGATATTGGATTTCTTACTTTAGCATCTTCACATAGCCCTTTCCTTATAAAGTACCTGTCCGTCATATTTTTTATGATTTCAACGCTATTTTCTACTCTAGGAAGCAAAATGAGTATATATATATATATATTAGAACATTTTTACAATAATTGTTTTTAAGCACTCTCTTTTTTAGATTACAGTAAAATATAATTATATATTTTCCAATTATGATACATTTCTTATTACAACTAAATACTTGTTTATCTCATCTGTATATAATGTAATTTCTAATTACATTGTGCACAAGATATAGCATTTCGGAACTGTTTATCAAGTGAGAAATACTATTATATTACCCTTTGCGTAATAATTAAACACACCTGTAATGTCCAAACATTACAAGTGTGTATAACAATGTATGGCCAACAAACTAATTAACGGAAATTAACTGACGCAATTAATTAGTAATGAGAAAAGTTATTAGTTTATGAATAAACAATATATATTCTTCGTATTGAAATACTAAACGAGATAGCCCTGACCTTTGTGTCAGGGCGTTTATTTTGTTAAGGAAAAGTTTATTGTTATTATTATTGTTTAATTCGTTGTGCAACGATTAAGACATGTGTGGGCATTCTTAGGCTGCAAGTGTTTACAAAATGGGTTTGCTGTGGATCCGGACGTCGAGCCGGACGAGTGGACGCCAAGAGAGAAGCGGTGGCTTCTGTAATATTCTGTAAATGACTTGTAGTTAGGTTGGCCTTTTTATTGCAGTCTAAGCTGGAGGTATATTATGGTTCAGATGCTTTGGACTTGAATGCTTATAGAAGTCTTAGAGCAGCTCTTAGACAACGTGTCAAGAGGAAGTGATTATTGCTTTTCCGCGCTACCGAATTTATATCCATGTTTTTTATTGTTTGCCCTTTTATCAGTAGAACGAGCAATTACAAAAGAGTGGCGAGTTTTTTTATAATAAATTTCCGTTAGCTGCTAGAGCAGATTAGGAACGGCCATTTTGAGGGTTAATCCGAATGCACACGTTATCTTTTCTTAAGTTGATGAATATTTTAATATTTTTTTATTTTATAAGCTGTTAAACAGCTTCTTATTGTGGTGTCCTATTTTACCAAATATTTTTTCTTAGCCAGTTAAAATGCTTTGTCACAAGTTGAACTGGCATTTTTTATTATTTATTAGCTTTAGTTAAGCCAAGATTTTTATTTTTTAAAGTCGTATGATGCCTTTTTAAGCCATATTGATGACGAAGCTAATAATTGATCAAAACTTCATAGAATCTTGCTTAGTTATGTATATATTAAAAAAATAAAATTTTAAACCTTTTAATTAACTTTAAAACCATTATTGCAATATTTTCGTATTTTTCTTGCGACTTATTTCATATCTGATTTCATCTCACTTTAATTTTAAAGAATAATCATAAATACGATGATTTAATTTATAACTTATCTATTATTCTCTTTGTCGTTAATTTAATTTTTATCATTAATTTAATTGCCAATTTCGCAATCGATAAAACTAACGTTATTACAGTGATTTAAGCTAGTTTGGGTTAATATCTTTGGGGACGAATTAGGATCAAATGTTTTGTCAAAAAGCTTTCATCCTTATTAGTACTTAGTTTAAGACAATTATTATTTGATCGACATGCTTGTAAGTTTGTAAAATTTCAAATCTGCAAAATGTTATAATTTTACAATATTAAAAGGCATACATTTTTTTAAATTAAAAGTTATAGTCTGATAGAAAGTGTAAGTAGTTTAGCCTGTGATTGCACAAAAAACATCTTATATATAATTGTTCTAAGCCGCCGCCGTCGCTTCCGCTTCCGGACGCGCATAACTTTAAACGAAACATTCTCCGTTCAATTATCTACTCTGTAATTCGTATCGATTTGTATTAACGGTGTGTAACAATACACGTAAACAAAGGAATTATATTTAATTATAATAATAAATAATAATAAAAATTAAAATTGAATTTGTTCCGATTGATTTTCGAGCCGCCGGTAATGCGTTCTGTTGTTTCGACCAATCAAAAATAAGCATTCAAATATTCAAATAGCGTCGACCAATGAAAAATAAGCATTCAAATTCAAATAGATAGTACCGTGACAACACTTTTAAATAATTATTATTTAATAATAAAATTTTGCTACGCGACAATAATTTTCATTAATTCGTCATTTGACTGAATAAAAATTAAATATATACATAATGTGTTGAGGATTAGAAGAATACATAGATTAAACTAGATAAACAATCATAAAATAATCTTCGTAATGAAATTTTCAAATTTTGAATTCCCGGCGACGGGCTCCGAGGCCTAAAAGTGAGTTTTTGCTTTTATAAATAATCGGATTGCAAATTAACTAGGTGTGTTATAACTATGAAAATTAAATATATACATAATGTGTTGAGGATAAGAAGAATACATTGATTAAATTAGATAAACAATCATAAAACAATCTTTGTAATGAAATCTTCAAATTTTGAAATCCCGTCGCCGGGCTCCGAGGCCGAAAAGTGAGTTTTACTTTTATATTACATATAACATTATCATTGCTTTCCGATTTAATACATATATACGTTAGATTTTAAGAATTTTAAATTAACCAGTTATGTTTTAAACATGAACGTGTAATATATCCTTAGTATGTGAGGATTGAAAGTTAATGTCGATCAAATCGGCGCTGTCGGACAGCTTATAAATGTGTAGTTTCTTGGATGTTATCTAATAAACGACATTTTACAATGATTATAAATATGTGATTGCATACCTGGAATAATCGATAGCCAAAATATCTAAGAGTGGGTTATTTTTAATTCCGATGTGGCAAAATATGTACAATTTTTGTTCTGTGTCATCATTCCTCTTTCTGAATAGCCAAATTTAAGATATTCAGTTACATCAAACTTATGTAGTATGTTCTTTATGAAAAGATAATACTTGCTGACAGTGACTTCAACATGAGAAGATTAACTCTTTGTTTATATATACCAATTCTACGTTGTAGCCATTTAGGTCATCAAATTGTTCCATCATTGCTTCTGAAAAGTAATTAAAAAATTATAAGAGTAAACATTGAACACATTATTACTACTATTATAATCCATAAATTAAATTTGAACGACAAACGAAGAACAAAATTAACGGAAATTACTGTTGAGGATTAAACACGTAGATTGACATATCTTCATCTTCTTCAAAATAGTCGCAATATGTCATACATTAATTGTTTGCCATACATACGTAAATGTTATTAGATCTCTCATTGATTCTGAAAATTGACTGTAAACGATACTATAAATTGGGTAAAAAGTAACTTTTTGTTTACACTAATATGAGATTTTTCATTATTACTACCATTGTAATATGTTTAATTAACTTTGGCATGTATATCTTCAATTGCCAAATCACTGCTGTTTGTCTTTTAATATTAGATCCTAGAAAGTCAATAGTAATTTTGTTAGAATAACCGTGATATAGTATTCATATAACCAAACACTTACTGGCACACTCATAATTGATAATTTCGATTATAAAGTCTATAATTCCAATGGTAAATCACTTTGAATCATCTACAATTGTAACTTTTTAAGAAAAATGCTGTGATTATAACATATTTCACTGTTTATTTAATCGCACTAAGCTGTATCCCGGCGCGCGCTTGACCGATGACAGAAGAACTGTCACATATAAGAAATTCCGGGGAATGCCGTTTATGGTATTTCCCCGGCGCGCTTGAGAACGAACTACGAAATTGATTTTATCGATTTAAATTGTAAAACACTTATCAATATATGTATAAAAATCATCAAATTATAAAAAAAATATTTTTTTTAAATATGTTTAGTTTATACGGTATTTAAAATATAATATAAATAATGTAAATTTTTTATTAGCTTCTCTTAACAGAAAAAATGTGTACTTACATTTTGGCGAACGTTGCCAATTTAAAGTAATAGTAAAAAATATTTTCAACAAAAAGGGGCAAAGTTTAAAAATAAGTACTATTCGATAACAACCAACTACTAAACACATAGTGTTGCAAAAATCCTTCTTACTGACACCTTTGAAAGGAAACTACACAAAATTGTATATCACTAATTTTAATATTTTTTAAATTATAAAGTTTCAGAATAAAATTTCAAGATTTATTCAAAATATTTTTTTCAACTTTAAAAATATTTTTTATTTTATTATGGATTTTAAATATTCTTTATTTATTATGGATTTTAAATATGTTTATTTTATTATTAATTTTAAATAATGTGAAAACTTTTTGCATTTATTAATTATTAAAATATATAATACTGCGCAGAAAAAACATTTACTTTAAAAAATATATCAATCAAAATAAGTCAAAGTATTTTTTATTAAAGATAGACAAAGGTCTCAAAATTATTAATATTTTTAAAACGCATTTTTGGTCTAAAGTAACATATTAGGTGCTTGATATTTTCAGTTTATTATATCTTTCTAATTGGCTTTTATATTTACACATAAAACATATAAACAACTTTTTTTAATTATAAAGTAAGTTATGGTGTAACTAAAAAACGCTCTTATTACTAAAATTTTAATTTATGATAAAATTGTGTTATATGCATCGTTAAAACGGGCCGCGAATTCCCAAAACACTCGCGTTAGAATGCCATAGTGACGTCACGATGATGTTTTACGCCGGCGTCAAAATCAGTTCCACAAATACTCACAGGCGTCGCTTCATACGTCGCTGCGATCGCGGGATCGGTTAGTCATAGATTGGATGATTCTGGACAATTACAAAATATACCGAAATGAGAACAAATCAATACAATATCATTAAAAAAAGGTTAGGTTGTTTGGTTCTATAGTGAAGGTCGGCGCGAGCGGTAGCGAGGCGAAATAATGAAATTCCAGTATAACGAATCTTTAATTTGTCCCCGAAAAACTTTCATGCAAAATGTTTTCATTGTAATGAAGACTAATCTCAGCATAACAACATATTTTGCTCCGAATTTAAGAATGACGTTATAACTTGACAAAATATTTCTAAGAATTCAGTTCATCATTGACTTGGGGTGTGCCAGATGTGTTCAAAAGCGACATTACAGGTGTTTCGTTGACCCTCAAACTTTTTTTATACAACATTTTTTCACAAATTTTATTGTGTTTCATACATTTTCCTTAAACAAGGACAAAAACGATCTGTCAACCTTATAAGAGGTTATTTTGATGCTGTAGTAATATAGTAATTAAAAATAAAATAAAAATATATCATCTTCCTTACATTCAATATAACGAATTTTCAGTACACCAAAATTTATTCATTGGTTTCGTGAGCTTCGCTGTATTGAAATTTCATAGTACAATTTTTAATTTATTATTATCTAGCCAAGTTTTAAACCTATTCATAAATGATATACAATATTTAGATTAATCATTAAATATCTAAGTTTCAATATAACGATAAAATCTAACGTTGTAAATCTAATAAATAATATAAAATGTTTTCTTCTGGAAATATTTAGTCAAGTTGTAAACCTATTTTTTAATGAATTGAAAATGTTAAGTAGTTTTTATAGATTGAACTATTTTGTCTATCATTGAAAATCTTAAATAGTAATGACCAATTTGAACCATTAAATTTTAAAAAATATTTTAAAAAATCAGAACGAAGCAAAAATTATATTTAAAACCCAAAAAGTTGAGGGTCCGGTATTCGCACACTCGCTAGCTATCGGTACCTCACGATAGTGAGGTACCGACAGCTAGTGAAACTAAATTGTATCAAAAAACTGTATAGATAAACCACTAAATCGTAAGCTGTTTTAAAGAAAATTACTGTATTTGTATTGGTTAATCGCTAAAAAATTGTTTATTAATAAATTATTAAAATACAAATATCTTATTTAAAAATTTAAGTAAATCATTAAAAGCTAATTTTATTAATATACTTTACTTTTTTGCAAACCTTTGCGTAGTTTTCCATGTAAAATATAGACTTAGAATCTGGAATATTTGCATTCCGAGAAAAGCTTTCGATGTAAATTGCATATAGCAAAATAGGTTTGCATTTCATTCATCGCAAAGGAGACCAAGAGTTTTTGAATACAAGTTTATGAAAGATACTCTCGCCTCTCGGTGGCATAAGATAATAAACCTCTTAGTTTATATTAGTTGCAAGACTGAAAAACATGTGATAAGAGCGTTATTTTCCCAAATAAATACTACTTATTAATATATTTCTGATGGTTAAAATTGACATTAAAAATATGTGTGTAACATATTTATAAAAATTTTGACTGTTATTATTTTAAACAACGTTTTTAATATTAAATATTAATTTTATGGTAATAAAATTCTGCATTTAAGATAGTAAAAGCGATGTTTTTATTTTATTTTTGTTGTACTTGAAATAAAAACAAACTTTTGCTTAGAAAATATACATACCAAATTTCTATATCAGCTTATTACTTAATTTATTCTACAATCATATTTTTGTATTAGGTTGCTTATAATTATCATTATTAATTGAGCATTGTAGTGAATTATACCGAGAAAATATCACCGAAATATTTTATTTTGGTGTAATTTTGCTTTTGCAAAGCGTGGCTTTATTTTTGTGCAGTCGTAATGGATCTGTGAGGTCCATCAGCGTACATCGACCAATACTAAACAATGCATACTTTAAAGCTTTTATTGAAATGGATCGTAGAAAATTTTTTTTACGAATTAAAAGCGCCGAAAATAAATCCATCAGTTTTTACTATACAGCAAACGCGTTGATAAACCATAATAATTTATATTTTATAGGGATTAAGCTAACAGCAAAGTACAGCAGATTGGAGATGCCTTTAGAGATACAAGATAAATTATATTAAATTAAGTGATATTATATTATATTAAAGGAAGGAATAGCGTAGTCCGTAACTTCTCAGATTAGTAGTTCTAAGGTTGCTGATTCAAGCCCCGGCTGCGGCACTCGAATTTTTATATATAAAAATACGCTATTATTTAAAAAACAGTCCCAGCTGCAGTGACATCTATTGATTATAAACTGTAAAGCATATAATAATTTATAATTAATAGTATAGATGTCACCGATTCCTAGACTTTAGTCTGTTGGTCATCAGACAAATCCACTTAAATCTATTCGTAAATAAAGTTGGCGAGCACTAAACCTCTCCCAGACTGTGCAAGTGTATTGTCCGAATCTGTGGATGTTGTTTTTGTGTCAAGACAAAGTTGTTGAATATGTTGCGCAAAAAATATGAAGAGATTTTGTTGTCCGTTCATTTTCGGTGAAATTACAGAAGAATGGCGAGTTTTCTTTAAATAAATTTCTATTGTTCGCTAAAGAAGATTACGAACAGCCGTTTTAAGAGCCACCATTGTACGGTGCATTCTTCAACAGTACCCAAACAAAAATCATCATTTAAGCTCATATTAATAAAAGAAATATTTTGAATATTTATATAAACTTAATTTTCTACATGAATTATTTTTTTTACAGATGTGCTCCAGACAATGAAGAGTTACTAACATCTCTCGGTTTGCTCCATGCTCGCTTAGGTCAACAGCAGCTGGCTGTTGAAAGGCTGGGTTCAGCCCTAGCGGTCGCTCCCCCGAAAGCGTCCGCACTTCTACCCTTAGCCGCCATTATACAGGTAACCGATACAAAATCTCGCGCTTGATCCGAACCGAATTAAGTTGTCAATATTTGCACACTGAGCAAAATTGGTTTTGGGCGTGTTTAATCAAACGCATTAACAGAATGGGAGACCTTGGGAAAATTCAATTTGAACTTTGCACGACAAATAAATAAATAATATACTTACCAGATAATTTTACTTATTATAATTGTAATATTGTTATTTATTCATATTTCTTCAAAATTATTATTGTTTTTTTGTTAGCGTTAATCTCGTCTAAATGACTTCTGCGAATGCCATTAAATATTATATTATGACTATAGCTATAAGTTCCCTTATATAAAACCAATGTCTATTACGTTAAAAAAACTGTGTTTATCTATATAAATATTTTTATATAAATTTGAATACAATTATGTACTGCATATATTGTATAAAACACTGCGAGAGCTGGGTGCGTCGCATGACCTTGAATGATAGCTAAATCTTTTAATGCAAAGCATTTCAAAAGCAATACAATTTATTTAAAATTTATAACAAACCACATTAATTTAAATTTAAACAACTACTCTAGAACACATAAAGAGGTTGATGAACATACAGATAAATTGTGAAATATTGTTAGCGCGTTGTCAACGGGGAACACAATAAGGGAGGCGCGAAATTCGCCAGGTACAACGGTAATCTGTTCTGACGGAGCAAATGAGATCTTGTCGCGTGGGAAAAGTACAGTTTCTTGCATAATATGTTCCGAGAATTTTTTTGCCTCTTGTATACGTAATAAAAATAGGTATTGGATTCTTCGAAAAAAATACACAAGTAATCACGAATTGGTTTTAGTCGTGACATAATTAAAAAGGCCATTATTTTACTAATATATACAGAGATGTAAAAATGCTCATTAGTCGTTTATTTAAATGTAGCAATACAATTCAAGTATGTGAATTAATTACTAAAAATACCTTAAAAACTCATTAATTAATTAGTCGAATAAAAAATATGCTACTTAAAACACAAGGCGATTTTATTAACCGATAAATAAGGAATAAATTTTATTTTGTTATATACTATTTTCTGTATATATTTTAATAGATTTAAATTGACGATAATCCATATTCACAATATTTCCATTGCACAATTCGACCTCGAAAATATGTCTATCAAGCAAATGTCATTTTCTTAAGGCGTATACATAAGAAACGAGTGCAACAATTGGCTGAACGATCGCTGCATTGTTGTGATTCGTCAGCGAGCTTTGCAACCTTTAATACTTAAGGCTGGTCTCCAATGAGGAGAGAGCAGACACTGAAACACGAAGAGACGAAGTAGACGTGTAGACACGCAAACATGGCTCGACGATACGATCCATAGACGAGGATCATACCAGAGAGGGGCTCCACCAGACACCACTGCAGCAAAGGGATCAGCCACCACTACACTGTCGCTGCTTCACCTACAAGGCCTCTGAGGATCTTTCGCTGATATCATCCCTCCGCCGGCTTCTCCACCACCACTCGGAGAAAACGATCTCGCCCATCATAGTGACTCGCAAAATATGTAATTTAACGAATAGATTATTACCAATTTGCACATGCATCATTCTGGATGTAAAGTCACACCCTTAATGGTTACCAAACCATAAAAACATGTGATTTTTTTTCTTATATTATTTTTTAAATGAGTCCTATATTTGGGGGTTTGAGCTCAAAAATCTATCAAAAAGGCTAAAAATTTGAGGATTTATAAAATTTTATTTTCAAAACGAAGAGCAGTTATTTAAAGTTATTATTTAATTATTGATAAGATTTTAATATAAATAAATGCACGTTTTATTGGAAAGCAAACAATTAAAAAATAGTTTAGTTTTTTGAAACCTAATAAAATTGTTTAAATGTCAGATGCAGAAATTTTAAATCAGTGCACAGTGCTAAAATACAAATATCTTTGTGTTTATTTTTAAGTAATTCGAATAATAAGATCAATAAAAAATGATCTTAACTCTATGATGTTGAAAAAACAGGTTTCGGACTTCTCTGAAGTATATACAGCCTTTTTATTATGTTTCACTTTGCCAGTTAACGTTGATTGTGTATAAAGTACATTCAGGAAATTAAAATTAAATAAAATTATAAAAGGAAATTAATTTAATCAATCTAGACAAAAAATGACATTTAAACCAATAAGTTTATTAATTTAATTTTTGTAGAAAAAAATACTAAGGAATGGCTCGGGTAACTTTTGCATGCGGGCCAATTTTTTTTAGTTACGCCACTAATTTGATTATGTATATATACAAAAAATGTATATGTGCTAGCAGAAACTAATGGTAGTAATAAAAAACAACTAATTCCAAAACATTTGCAAAATTGTACCATTAAATATTACTGTGTATTTTATAATATTTATATTTTAAGACATAAAGTTTAGAAAGTATATTTAAAATATATTTATGTATTTAAAATACTTCAAAAGGTCACATCTGGGCTCATTTGGATTTTTCAAAGGTAAACCTCTTGGAGCTATAAATTAAATTTTAATGCTTTTATAAATACTTTTTCCGTCTATATCCTGTATAGATGTTACGATGTGATCGGTATGTTTTCTTTTAACAGTCAAATAAAATTGTTGGCTCGATTTTAGCAATATTTTGCTTCAATACCAACTTTTATTGTATAGTCTAGGTGAATTAATATTACAAAATAAAAAATAAGTGTGTTGTGAAATTCTGAATGGTTCAAACGAATGAAGTTTTTCGTAAAAAATACATTTGTAAAATATCAGAAATTGGAAACATCATATTTCCTCCTACAAAAGTTATTTTCGAACATACATATGTATGTATATACAAACACAATGTGACTTTTATATAGTAATATCAAGATAGCGCATCAAAACGAATGTACTAAATACATGCTTTAAATGAAATAAAACGTGGCAAAGAATATGATGAAAGTGTAAAGAGCAAAGTGTGCCAAAAATGTTATTCGAAATAGGCTGATAAAATTGGCCGTAAATCTACAAGATAAACCCTTTTTCCACCGTACGTCAATAACTTTAACCCGAGAAATAAAATAAAATCTGAGCGCTATAAAAAATATCTTATACCATCACATATTATATTCATAAAATAAAAATTACACTATAGCTTTGTTTGAAGAGCTTTAAAAAACTATAGTTTATCAACATACATTTAACAAAACTGCTAGATGTCGTTGAATTAAGATAGTTAATTTGAATGCGCAGTCAATATTTAGCGAAGTATATGAAATTTCCTCATAACGACTCACTTTATATGGCGCCCAAATCATTTGCATAGGTCTCCCGAGGTTATTAAAACTTCATATACACACATATCGTTCTCATACATATAAAATATATAAAGCGTCTGAAAGTTAAAGGGTACTTTTATCTAACGTTCATTTTAGATTTACTATTTTATATATACTATATTTTCGACTTTAATTTAATATGCACGTTATTATGTATTATTAATGTAAATTAGAGCAATAAAAACTTTTGCGAAATTTTGCGATCGAATCTGCATTTGAACAATAGATAAACGTTTCTAGAGTCATGTTAAACATTTTGAAGCGAATAAATCAGAGGTCCTCATTTAAATTTTAAAGCATATTTTCATATCTTTTGCGGTAGAGCTCGAGAGATAAAAATATTCAGTTGATTGATCTCGAGATTCGGATGCCACACGAACGCAGGTGGATTAAGCCAGATTAAGTTTTAAAATAATGTATATATTTAACCGTGTCAAAGGCGTTTTCAATATCGAGCAGCAATAATTATTTATTTTTTTATATTGACTTTTGAACTGTATAAAATAGCAAGAACAAAGGTGAGACTATGCGATTTGCGAAAGTCAAAGATATCTAATATATTACGAATTGACTCGAATGATGTAAATATAAAACAGATACGTGTTCAAGTTAAAGATTAAAAATATAGCATACTTATGACAAACATTTTAAAGATAAAATTTTATATTTTATTTGAGATACATATATTTTATCAGATATTGCTTTTGAATATTATTCGTGAGGAAATATATAAATTTGGTTGGTTGTATAAAATTTGCCATTTAATAAACCTTACATAACATAACATTTTTAACAACAATTTTAATATGAATCTATATTTATCTATTCATTTATTTATTTTGCTAACATAGCTAATTGTTTATACACTAAAAAATAAATATATAAAATATAACACCCGCGTGCAAACATAAACCTATTAAAAAAGCAGCAAAAATATTTCTTTTATACAAATAAATATCCTGAAAGTAAAAATATACAGTCTATAAATATTATTATTTATCGATTCAAATGTCATAGAAACTTACACTTTATCTCTTTTTCGGCATTAAATAGCCTAATATTTAATTGATTTATAAAGAACAACCACTATTTATTTATTTTAGTAATGTATTTAACTTATATAGCTTATTTTTATGAACAATTTTTAAGTAAACATACATATAGTATATAATGAAAAAATACTTTAATATTGTCATTTATTTTTTAAAACATGAAGATATCTTTATTCCATTAGAGAAAGCCGCTATATTTATATTTTTCAGATTGCCCTAAGAATAGTATTATACAAATTCACATCTCTGTACAGTATTCCCTTGGCCATACTCGTTTTCTTTATTTATACAATTAAATCTATGTACATTTTTTTCTTCTTATTAGATACTTATTAAAATACGCCGACAACAGAATATTTTCCAACTTATATATAAATATTAAAACGTTCATCTTCAATATTTATTGAGTATTTAACCATTCCAATCTTACAATTATACTCTTAGAACTAGAAATAGATTTTTATTTAAAACTACTTTCATATATAATTTATTAGGCATGTATAATATTTGTGCACAATAAATGAAGTGGGTCAATATTGTAGATTATTTTAAAGTAATTCTCATTCTAAATAATATAGCTATTTTTCTACCAATTTTATTGATTATGTAATGAACCCGGGCTCTGGGAAAATAATGATTCTGGGACTTATGACAAAATTGGCATTTTATATATTTTTTAACGTCGTAATATAATTTCTTAATAGGCACGATTTAACCCTTATTATGCTATAAATAAATATAAAAATTAGCCACCAGTGCAAAATATTTTCTGAAATCATATTTTATGTAAAATATATTAATTAGGCATTAAAAATTATTAAAAGTATCTACTCATATTTACTTCTTTGCTGTTCAATGTTGCCTTATAATCAATTTTCAATCCAAGTCAAAAGCAATAAAATTGTGTCATCGTGGTAAAAACGCTCGATTATAAAGCGTTTATATTAAGACTTTTTATAACAATATTACGAGTGAGAATCGAATAAAGTACATCTAAACCAAATTTTATCCAATAAGAGAGCGCAAAAAACAATTATCACTTCTCAGAAGTCAAAAATCCACGTCAAAAGCAATAAAATCGTGCCGTCACCGTCACAATGGGAACGCTCGTTACCGAGCGTTCCCACTAAGACGGCGCCGACACGATTTTATTGCTTTTGACGTGAATTTTTGACTTCTGAGAAGTGATAATTGTTTTTGCGCTCTCCTATTGATCAAAATTTGGTTTGAATATACTTTGATAAGCCCACTTATATTAAAAGTCCATAGTAATATCGGTAGAAATAGCCATCATATTTTTAAAACATATTGTAATATCGAAATACAGACAAACTATGGAGCAATATGTGAGATGCAATGTCTGTCTGTACTTATTCTTCAGCTTATTATCCCTTGAGAGTTGGCTTAGTTTGTATTTTGGACTTGACCTAATAAAAGTTCTAAAACTATATCTTTCATTAGTTTAAGTTTGGGTTTGAGCTGCAAATGGACGTTTCGCAACTGTCAAATTGAGCTTCATATACATTTTAAAGCAGCATATTAGCACCTATCAGTTACTTATTATATATAGAAAAGTTTAAATGCCGGAAAATTTATATTTTCCAGTGAAAATATAAATTATCTGCATATATCTACTGGTGAAAATGTATTTCGATATGATTTTACTGAAATGACATATTTAAAAAAATCTCTTCGGGATAGATTTGAGACTGTTTTTTCTAGATTTTCTTTTAAAAATAACCACAGGAAACTAAATATATTATTTATTTATTTTCTGCATTAAATCCAGTTGTCTAATTACTGATAATACAATATATAAAAACAATAAATTTATATAATTCAGCTGGTGCTGTTGTTGATTGTTCATTATTTCTATACTTCTTCCTTAGGTATTCGATCTGAAAATTCAGATCGAATACTGAGAGTATCAAAAAGAAACCTTACAATATATAATAATGTATTTTAAGATTTTTTAGTTAACAAAAGTTGTCCATCTTTGAATTATATCACGTTATATGAACAAGTCAAACACATTCCAGCATCTCAAGGTTGCTTAGGCCCAAAGCGTCTCATTTCTTTACGTTCAGTCAGTCGGTGCAAAAATAAAATTCTATACATTATATTTACCGATGCATTATGTTTCAAAGCGTCCATTCAATCGGAATGGCGTTCCTTGCGCGTGATTGATAAATCGTCGCGTCTCTTATAAATCGAATTAAATTTCAGAGTCACGGCGACTATGACGTAGCACTCTCCAAGTACAAGATTGCAGCACAGCAAACACCTGATTGCGCCGCCCTCTGGAACAACATTGGCATGTGTTTCTTCGGAAAGCAGAAACTCATAGCGGTCAGTCTCGGAGCTACGCTTTTAGTGATATCATTTGTATGCACAGCAAATATTCTCTTTCAGGCCATCAGCTGCCTGAAACGAGCCACGGCTTTGAGTCCGCTCAGCACCAGGATCTTGCACAACCTGGGACTAGTACATCTTGTGTCTCAGCAGTACGCCTCCGCTTTTCAGTTTCTCTGCGCCTCGCTGAATATGAAGTCTGGCTCTTCTTCGACCCTGCTGCTAATGGCTAGTGAGTATTGCAATATTAAAATAAGTAACAAATAATATATAACATTTCTGTTATATATAAATAGAATACAATTGAATTGTAGATAGACTTCATAATAACTCCTAAAATATGAATTGAATTTATATTAAACAATGTTTCAATAAGGACTCAAATTTAAGTCTGCCATTAGTTAAAATTTTACTTAAATTGTTTTTAAAAATTTACCATTAATTTCTACGTCGGTTTATTGTAATCTTTTGCAATGGTACATATTACATACAATCCTAGAACTCGTATTTATTGTTGGTTACCCAATTTTAAAATTTACATTATTTAGTAAAAACATTATCTGCAAACAGATAACTTTACGTGTTTTTACATTCCATTCATTTGTAAGATATTAATTTCATAATTTACTTTATTTTCGTAAACAGTATAATAATGAGTTTTCAACAATATTGTCAACAAATAGTAGTGGATACTAATCTTTCACTAATATTAAAAACAGACTTAGTTTTCTGCTGCTAAATTTTCCATTGGCGTATTACCGCAGCTTTGCTTAAAATTGGTTTTTATATTCAGTATGAAAAAATAATATAATTTTTTTTTACCAAATGGCGGCCAATTTAAAAATGTTAAGTGTCAAAACTTTGCGAAATAAAATCATACTGAAAAATGTTTCAAAATCAAGTTTTATGGTAAATTGGTCGGACCCCAAATACGAGCTTTTATGCGACTTGGCATATAGTTAACGCTGTTATATCGTTCGTTTCAAAGATTAAGACTTAATTTTTTGATACAAAATAAAGCTTTTGGATACCCTTATGATACCGTTTAAAAAAATATTATATTAAAAAAAAAAGTTTTTTGCTCCGAAACAAGGTACTTGAAAATCCTACTGAAAATGTATGCAAAAAGTGTTTAGAAACTTAATTTGCATTTAAAAACAATTTTTAATTATTTTTTTTTTAATAAAAAACGAGTATTACGGTATATTGCCCGGGCCCCCGAACGAGCTTTTATGCGACTTGGCATATAGTTAACGCTCGTATTTGGTTCCTTTTAAAGATATAGACTTGAATTTTTGATATGAAATAGAGCTTTCGAATATACTTACGATACCGTTTAAAAAAAATTAAAATTAAAAAAAAAGTTTTTTCTTTCCAAAACACGTTTAGTGTTATGAGTCGACCGGCCCACCATATAAAAGCTTATAAGAAGGTCAGTATTAGCTTATTTATACCGACTAAGAGTTGAATTTTGGTGACAATGTAGAATTCTTAAGCATTCTATATAAATTTGCTAGCAAAATCCAATGTGTAAATTTTTTGCAAAATGACGGCATGTTGAAAAACTTAAACACTCATAACTTAGCAGGTTTAAATTATACGTAAAAGATAGAAGATAAACCTTCATCAAAATAAAATATTTAAAAAAATAGTTTTTTGCTTCAAAACAAGCGATGTATCAGATCCATACGAGCCATTTTCAAACTAGCAGAAGGGTTAACGCTCTTAATTCCTTTGTTTTGGCGATTAAGAATTTAATTTTTTGGTATCGTATAGAATTATTAAGCACCCCTTTAAATCCATGCAAACTAATTATTTTTTTGTATTTGCAAACTAAGTAGTTTTCAAAATAATTGATAAGCGCATTGTAAAAATAAATTTTGCGTTGTGAGAGAAACACCGTATTTTATTCTCAACCAGAGTGCAACAAAAACGAGTGTTTTTTTTAACTTTGTGTGAACTTTGTCTTAAATTCCCAGTGTTCCACATTCAGTGGAGGATTTGAGGAGAGTGCTTCCTTGTGAATGTTGCATTGGTGCAAAATTATTTTCAACTAGTCTGAGCACTTGTATAAACCTGCAGGATACAAAAGAAAGTCTTAACAATATTATTACTATCTACGAAACGTAGATAGCAAATAAAATAAGGATGTGAATTACAACCCAATTCCTTCGCAATTAGGTTTTACAGTTAATCGATCGTATTGGTCCTCCGCTGTGTGCTGGATTATGCAACTGATAGTTTTATTAGATTAAGGTACATTTCAAAGCAATTTCCTGCAGACTCATTTATATCTACAAAATAAATTGTTCTGCAATGTTACGGTGCTTTTTACAATTCGCTTGGTATTGTATTACACCTGCTTGTTATTTTAATTGTTTTCCTTTATGGTAGAAAAGACGCGAGATTTACTAAACTATGGTTGGTTTACAAAGCGTTTTGTTTGAGCTTTCTTCCACAATGCTTATAAAATCCTATTTATTATTAAGAATATAAGAACAAAAACCTAACCTTACGCTTCTAATCATACAATTTAGTTACATCGATCTTTGATAATTCAAAGCTGCGGAATAACATAATCTATTTATATATGACCCCAAAGAAAAATGTACGATACACTACCGGTAAAATCCAGTTTATTGTATATTAAAATTCTGACCTGTCTTTATCACTCCTACTAACGTGGAAATAATGTATCCTGAAAGAGTGAGACATATTTTTATATTATAGTCCACGTATAAGATATGTTAACTATTTTTTAATCTCTAAATAGCATAACTTGTAAATAACAAAGCGTAAATTAATTTAATTTGTATCTAGACTTAGTATTGAATAAAAATAAAACGACTAAGTATTTTTATAATTAATTACGTGTATATGTTTTTTTCTATTCGGTGTTTTTGGTACTATAGATTTACATCGTTTTAACAATCAATTTAAATTGTATGTATTATATATAGAACTAATCAACACATATTCATATATTTCAGTATTTATTTTATACAGAGAATTTTAATTTTAATTTTGCCAAATTAACATATTTGTAAATGTATCACATTTGTGATCAATTTTATAATGCTTAGTTTCTCCAAATCGTTTATATTTACCGAGACATTATTTCAAACCTGTCTGATAACTTTCCAGGTCAGAATATTTTTCATCTCTCTAATTTAACGTATTTTTTATATCAAAAAATAGAGTTCACAATGGAAATTACGCAGACGAAACTCAAGCAAGCGAAAGATAACAAGTATTTAGTCTGACAGGTACTGGGGGAGAATTGCGTAGCATTTTGTGTAAAACAATCAAAATTAAAGAATTAATTTGATAAATTTAAAAAGGAAAACTCCACTCTATTTCAGTCATATAAATGCTCGTTAATTTTACATAGCCAAGTATTATTATTTTTAATTAATTATTTAAAAATTATTCATGTCAAAAAAAATTATGTTAGAATATATCAAATATATTTTAACCGCTGGTGTTTTATGTATAGCTTTGAATTAAAAAAGTTATTTTAAGAGAATTTATTAAAAAGGCTAATTTTATACAACCGATCAATTCCATATATTTTTAAAAAAATATCTGATAAAGTATAGGTATACTTGATTTATATTTTAGCTTTAAAATATTTATTCTATTTATGTTATATATGTTTTATTCAACTGGTAGATTGTATAATTAAAATTCCGTTTTATATGCACATATCGACGAGTCAACATAGAGGGTAGACTAAATTTACTTTACCATTTAAAAATATTTACTCTTATATTTATTTTTCACATGGTAAATTTATTTAGTAATAATATTCTATAAATTAGATACTTTTCAATATCATTTAATCTCTATCACTTAAATTCCTCCGCAAATATTAGTTTTAAGCTCAAAATGAGATTAAAGCTTAGACAGCTTCCATAAATTATGTCACAGGTTTAGGGGGAAGGTGTCAGCGGATTTGTGACAGTGTGAAACAAGCTCAATTAAATCTTGCGACATAGGGGGAAGAGTAAAAAATTTTAATCATTTATGGACGCCGCCTTAAATAGACTGGCACTTACTCTTTCAAATACTCAAAAACCTATTACCTAGACTTCGATGTTAGTGAAGAATATAAAATAATAAAAACATTAGTTGCACATAAATATATATCATATATATAAAACAGCCTATTATATTTTTTCGTTGATGTTATTTTTATTTATTTTAAAATGCCAAAACGGTCCTACTTATCTGAATATTGAGTAACACCAATACTTAGTTAAAAGGCTGCTATGAATCACAAAATCAAAAGACTTTTAATTTTAATTTTTAACCACAGAGAAAATCTAAGGGTCTCAAAGAATATTTTTAAAAGATCTATTTGAAGAGCAGGGATTATTATAGATGGGTTTCATTATAATTTTATGCAGGAAGTAAAAAACTTTAAAATTTAATAACCTACAATTTAGGAATATTTAAAATAATTTATTGTTGATAATGCATCACATCATCCTCAGGTGCCTATAAAAAAACATAAAAATGTTCCTTCTTCCTAATATAATAGATATCATTATGTTACATACATACATTTATTTTTTCAGTAACGTTAGATAATTTAAAGGACTATGGAAATGCAGTGAAGGCATACGACAAGGCTTTGACAATATCTCCTGAAGATCCAATGATACGCTTGAACTACGCATTTTTCTTGTATTCACAAAACCAAGAAACACAAGCTAAACATCATTTATCAATAGTAGAAGACTGTTCCAGCAAAATATACGACCAAGAGGTAATTTTATTGTATAGTAATGTTATTGAATTTAAATGAACACAAATAATAGAAAAAAATCTGCTGCAAAATTGAATCATAAATTTGCCTCCCTAATTTAAACTTTCACATCGCAAAAGTCACTTTTTAAGAGAAAAACGGACATTTGACATAGAACATTTTTTTCTCAAATTAAAAATTAACCACGTGTAAATTTAATTAAGTGTCTTTCTCAAATTTATATCTGCTAGTGTTTTTTGTTAATACATAGTTACAATAATTAAAACAGCAACGACAACTTTTTTTATACTCAAGATTAATAAATGTTTAACGAAAAATACTAAAGCTGCGAGTTTTTTCATTAAGACGTTTATAAATGAAATATCGCAGTGTTATTTAAAAAAAATATTATCACAAACATAAATAATATAAAGAACTACAAACGTTCTTTATGTATAGATAGATTATTATTACATTTATATTATGATTCTCGATTAAAATTAGTAACTTCATTGCAAATACGTTGCTTTCTTAAATCGTTTACATTTTTCTCATTTAAAAATACACTCGTAATATGCAGCGAGTGTATTTTTAAATAAGTATTGAATTACTATACTTTCATAATATTGATTATATCCTTATTGAAGGATTCAGCTTCTCTTTGAGATTTTTTTTCTTAGCAGAATTGTCACCAGTAATGAGCAATAAGGGTTTTATGAATCGTTGTATTCACACCTAATTAATTCCAACAAACAGGTAAGTTGAAATATAATTTCTGAGTCAGAGCTCTGTAGCCTTGGGTCGAAAGTTTCAACCCATTTTCGAACGCGATCCTTACCAGATTTCATACTGGGATACTGCGCAGACCTCTGCTAACCTCCTACCTGAGCTGTCGCAAGCCACAGCCGCAGGTGAATTAATCACCACATCTCTAACCTTCTGTCCTTCACCAAGACAGTAACAAAATCTCTCGATGCAAGAGTATAAGTTACCCACGGTTGCTCGATTGGTTTAAATCGGTTATTCTTGCGTTATTTGAGCGATCGTAGACAGATCGTAATCTATAACTGCCGATTTTGCTAGAGAAACTTTCACTAGAGATCTTGAAATATTTTTTAAGAGCAAGTGCAGATTCTCTCTACACGTAATCGATGTCTGCAAAAAATATTTTAAAATGCTCGGCTTTGTTAATTTTTCGTGTTCATGATTTGACATCCCGGAATAATCAAATACTCTCTTTTAATCGAAAAACTTTAAAAATGGTTCTTGAGATACCTTTATAAGAAAATATTGTTTATTATCCGTTCTTGTATCCTAGCACTTTTCTATTAGATATTAGGGATAAAATTCGCTCATTTCTCGCATAAAGTTGTATGTTGCATTTCTTCAACTACTGACAGATTTTGTTGACAATCAAACTTTTCTAAAGAAATTCCAGTTTTGGGTTCTCGAACGTCTTCGAGAATCACGATCGCTTTCTCTTCTGATCCGGATCCTTAATATACTGGCATTGCATTTTTTGTCTATTAGCATATTTAATGTCAGATACGAGAGCTGGTCCGATTTGTATTATTTCATTTTTATATATATAATGCTTATTTTTTATCTTACTTGTATCTTGTATACATACTGTGTATTGTTTTGAGGTTACCTGTTAAAGCACAATGGTCTCACATTATTTTATACAAACATCAACCATTTATAGAGAAATCTCGATTGAGAAATACCGATGCAGAATCTCCGATTTTGACCATGCTTGTGTGATATTTCTCTCATCACCACACACTGATTAAGTAATTCGAAATCACGTTTCAGCAAACTGAAGCAATGGCCCGATTGCGAATGGCGCTGAATGAACAAAGCGACGAAGGTATTAACTCGGTGGCCAAAGACGACCCGATATACGAATCCATAAATGCCATAGACAGCACCGTTCTGGCGGCGAAGGATGCTGCTGACGGTGAACCGATCGAACTGGAACAAGATGAGGTGTAATAATAGTGTATGAACAAATTAGGTCGATCGCAATCAAAATTATAATCAGATAGGTGTATAATTGCGGCGAGACATTATCATTGTCATTTGGAATCGGAGATTCGGCAGGATTGTGATAGGGAAGGACCGGGCAAAGTCAGTAGATTAAAATCGATAGAAATATTTGTCGCAAAAATAAGATATGAATTGTTCAATATAAATATTTATTTTAAGATATATAATGTTTCATAGTTCCTAAACTATGGGACCTTCTAGTTTTGGTGTATATTGGTTTATGTATATTATGGTGAACGGGTTTTTGCGAACAGGAAGTAACCTGGAACGGAATGTTCCTGACAATTTTTTTTGCGGACACTGATTATTCCGGATAAAAAATATTTTTTAAATTATATAAAAAAATACGATATGCAATTTAAGTATTTTAATTTTCAATGCCCGCGTTTAATCTTTAAACCAAATTGAATTGAAAATTAAATCCAATGAATCATTTTTTTATTCCGTGAGAAAAAAGCAAAGACCGTTTGTTGGAATTTTGATATTAAGTTTAGCTATTATGAACATTAATAACTAAATCGTTATTGAGGTAAAAATATCATGTTTTCCAAGTAACCATAAACTTTCTAAAGAAACCAGAAAAGTAACTTTTTGTATAATCTTCACAACTTTTAATCTTAATAGCTAATAATAAATATGTATGTCAATACTTTTCACTTGAATGCCCATTTGAGATTATTAAAAATATCCATAAATAAAAGTTTGAAACGTAATATCAGTATAATGAATGGATAATTTACCTATAATATAAATATATTTTTATCATAAATATTTAATATAGGAATAACCCTTATTTATTTTATTTTATTTTATTTTATTTTATTAATTTATTTAGCTTAATAGCTAATCTTTACATCTAACAAATTTAGTAAACATATATAAAAATATATAAAAAATACATAACAGAAAGAAAAAATAAAAATAATAAGATTTAATATTATAATTTATTTCTATGTGTACGAAGGTGTTTTTTTATTCCATTTATGAAACCCGTTATATTTTTGCTGTTTCGGATTTCTCTTGGAAGACTATTATATAAATCAAAACCTCCGTACATAATTCCCCTAGCCGTACTCGTTTTCTTATACTTAATTATCTTTAAATTTTCTCTATTTCTAGTATTATATTTATGTACATCTTTATTTCTTATTAAATACTTATTAAAATATTCTGGTAACATATTATTTTTTAACTTATATATAAATACTAAAACATTCATACTTAATATTTCTTGAACATTCAACCATTCTAATCTATCAATCATACTTTTACAATTAGTTAATCTATTTTTATTTAAGATTACTCTCATTGCTCTATTTTGTAATTTTTGCAACATTTGTTTGTCTAATTTATTTAACATATTTAATAGTGTTGCACAATAATTAAAATGGGGCAATATTATACTATTGTAAATTATTTTTTTTGTATTTATACTTAATATATTTCTTAATCTAGATAATAAACCTATTTTTCTACTAATTTTTTTTAATATGTAATTATTGAACAATAAAATTTGCCTTAACAGCAAAAAACTAAAGCGAGAGAAGTTTCAGAATCGATTAAAAAGGATAGAAAAAGACGGTACAATTTGGTTCTATGTTTAAAAATTTGGGAATCTCCAAAATTAATAAATAAAATAATTTATTCAAATTAGCAGTAATTTTATATGATCTGCTTTTATCTATATAATTTTGTCGCGTATTATGTAGTTTTATAGCAGTGTACGCTACAGCATCCAATTTTTACACATCGATTCACGATAAGAATGTATTCGTAGCACGAAAATACTATTGTGTGTTGTTTTTGTTTCTACCTGCGCTGCAATAACGGAAAATATTACTGCGCTGCTTTAAGTAGGTTTTCTTTTTATTTGTTGAACTTTTTTTATAATTATTTTGTTGTCTATCAATCGCTCGGTGAAAATTTTTATATGCGCATAAGATCACAGTGTTGATAATGAATATATATTTTATATCGTTTATATAATATGTTGTTGTGTTTAAAAGTTGCTCGTAAATATTGCAAATAGCAAGAGTTCTAAAATTAAACATTGCTGAGCGTCCGCAGATAATTTTCTGAAATTTGATAGATATTTTTCAATAAATAATTTGAATTAAGTTTTTAGAAAATTTAATTTATATAATATTAAACACGATTTTAATCTCAAGCACCATTAATACTGCTTCTGAATACATTCACCTGTCAAAGCCTCTGAGAATATGTTTTACAACTCGATGTAGTTAGTCGGTAGCAGTGATTGGAAATTTACTGAATAATAGTTTCCAGTTTGTGAGTTGCTATAGAGTCAAACCCTAACCAATCTTAAGCTCACTAGCATTAAACCATATGTTTTATTATGTTCCATGATTTTCAGAACCAGCAACATAAAACGTTTTATCACCCGTAACATATGAAACGCGATACATATACATAAATAAGTCTACACTATGGATACTCATAATATACGGCCAGTGAATATGTTTAACAATTTAAAAATACAGCAAAGAGCCAAATGACTGTCTTTATGTAAAATAATATAACCGGTGAAATTGCTCAGCTTGGGATTCAATTCAAGCTTAATTTAATTTAGTTATTATATAATTAAATAATATTATTAAGTTATTAATTAATGAAGAAATACTTGAATCTGTCAATAACGATAAGAGACTCATGATTAAAAATATCTTTATTACTCATTTTGCTCTTATAACTAACAAAACTTTAAAATATGGTTTTGTCCGGTCCTTAGAGTCAGAGCGTTTATTTTTGTTAGGACAAAGTCTGTTATTAAATATAAAATATGTTGCGTAGCAATTAAGCGATACTTTTCGTGAGTGTGTTCGTAGTCCCCAGGCGTTTCCAGTGTGAGTTTCGGACGTCGAACTGTACCAGTGGATGCGAAGAGAGAAGCGGTGATTTTTGCGATCTTCGATGGCCTGAAGATAGCTAGACCTTTTCTTGGTTATTTAAATTCATTGAGTTTAAAAGTACAAACTTAAGTGTGAATACCAGTAGATGTTTGAGAAAGTTTCAGAGGGATTCTCGGATGAAGTGTCTGAGAGGAAGTCCATAAGCGAATTGTCTGATTGGAAGTTACTCTTATTTGTCTGCATTTCTGTATTTATATCCATGGCTTACTCCATATGAGATTTTCTTGTCCGGAAACTTTCGGTAGGCCGATTAATTACAAAAAGTGGTGATTTTTTAAGAAATAATTGTCGCTAGCTACTACAGCAGATTAGAAACGGACGTATTATATTTTAGAAATTGAGGGTGATTGCCCTCGTGGCCAATGAGACTCAATGTGGAATCTAGTAAGACTTTTTATTGCAATATTTACGTATGTGCGAGACGTTTCATCCAAGCAGTGGTAAAGCTGACCCAGGTGATGATGCCTGTGGATGATCCTCAAGGTTCTTGTAGCTGTCTGGAGGTAGTTCTTCTTGCGGCGATGGTCGTTCGGGAGTTCCAGGTCGTCGAAATAAATCTACGCTTTTAGAAAGCGACGTTCGCTCGTCCAAGGTCGTATTGCATTTTCGGAAATGTCACGGATGTGGTAATTTATGATATCCGTAACCGTTTCGCCACAAAGGGATTCTCTTAACGACGGATAATATTTACTGTGTGGTCCTGCAAATCCTTGACGCTATTATGTTGTTTATCTCCATTGTTAATAAATTATTGTTTTTGGTCACAGTCATTAACGCGAGTTTAGGGTTTGAGGCAATGACCCGTTTGAACGTAGTCATATTTTTATGGTCACTATAATATGCCTTAATATTTTAATAATTTATGTTATTGTAAAATAATAATGTGTAAAAGGTAGTATGGTAATATAAATAAATAAAATTAACCATATTAAAAACATTAATCTTTCAGTCATTTCCTGTCACTTTTAGCGACTTATTTATCGTCATGGTGAATTGAGAATTGAAGCTGATGGAAGTATCGATTAGATTCTGGGAATAAACACATTATCGGCTAAAAATATGCCAGTCAGGATTGCTGCCTTAATTACATACACATAAAGCTTTGAAAATATTAAAGGCGTTCTCAACAAAAGTATGCTTTGAGTAATCGATTAATATCGTAGGTCCAGTTGTAAAATGGAGTTTTGTAATTTTGGCAATTTTTTCTATGTACGTATTGCATAGTTAAACCACATTGCAAGAATATTTATTATATATAAGCCCTTAAATGTATTCGTTTAGTGTTAGTTGGTCCAGTTTAGTAGAATAATATGGTAACTAGTTTATGCTGTGGTGAACAATTAAATAGTGTCGTCTGAATAGTTGGTTACTGAATTAATGCTGTATACAATAGTTATAATTTAAATTTACCTCTAATTGTTCTGTAAAACTTATCGCTAGATTGTTCTATTCACGAGTTTTTTTATAGTGAAACAAACTTTGAGAATTAACTACCAAAACGCCGTTAGTAGTAAATACATTAAACAACATGTGTGATTAAGGCAGTACTGTATTTTTTTTCAGATTCACATTTATTCCAAGCGATTTGCTTTTTGCTTTAAAATCAATAATATCTACATAAGAAATGATTGCTTTTCTCTTGAAGAAAATTATATTACATTTCCACGAGCGGAGCATACTCAATACTTATATATCTTGTCAGTTCGCAAAAACACGTTTACGAAGGCTAGTGATATATAAAATAGAAGACGAAATGATGCATATGTTTCGAGTCAGTATTTTATCAAAAGAAAAACCTACTGATAGTTAAGTCAAGTAGCAGTACAACTTTGTTTTTTTATACAGTTTTTAATTCAATTACAAATTTTACTACATGAAATAGCTTATGTATGATATATGTATTTTATGAAACAGTGCTCTTTCATTAACTTCAATGGATTTCTAAATAATCTGTCTTTCTAGTCAAGGACCCTTAGCATATTAAAGGATAAATTCTGTCTGTGTTTGACACTTAGATGCTTGCATACACAAAGCTGACTTTTGAGCGTTGATTATTCAAAATATAAACAATGTGACTAGGTTATCATTTAAAATAGCAGCTTAGTTATTATATTTAAATGAACAACTACCACAATGTTTTTATAGGAAAGTCCGTTAATCCAAAATATTTTATTAAGCAATAATAATTCTAGTATTGATACTGAAATGCATTACTTTTTTAGAATAATAATAAAATAAACTTTACCCGACCTTCCTCTAGTTCACGCTTATACTAATCCCGTATGTAATCTTAGATTAATCCATTGATTCACGTGTGTGATTGTTTATGGGTGCAGACGACCGAAAATGATAGATAGGTGATAGGCGTACAATTAATATATATAGTTAATATATGTGCGAGATATAACATTGTTACATATTTGATTATATACATTATAACATATGCATAGGTAAGACAAAAGGATATATCATAAATTTTGAAACAGTGCTTTATCAGATTATGGTAAATCTCTTCCTATTCATTGACCTTTGGTATTATCCAGGAAGAAACCCTGACCTTTAACACCAGATATTGAGGCAGAAAATTTTAATTTTATTTATATGTGATGTTTCGATATGTTGTGTTGAAAATTACACTGCGGATTTGCATATTTGAGTAATTTGAGGGAGTAGTGCAATTGCGCACTTGTAATTATGTAGCAATTTTAGGGACTAAAACTTTGGAGCTTGCATTGGAAATGTCCTGTAGAGAGATGTGGAGAGAGAATTAAACCATATACATCGGTTATTGATTATCTATAAAATATGTCCATAAACCTAAATAAATAAAAACATTGATGAAATAAATAGGAGCGCTTATTAATATAATTTTAATTAGTCATAGAACATGCTCAATACAAAATATTTACTAGATAAAATAAACGAGTTGTATTCTATGTATATCTAATAAATTTGCTTATGAACTATACAACAAAAATATTGAATTAAATAAATATACCCAAAAGTTATGCGCTTTGTGTTTGTGTAAATAGTCATAAATAATACTATTTAATATCAATGACCCTAATAAATATAAAATTGTTCAAGGATTTAAGCGTGTCATAAAATCGACCGGCACTTAATAAATATAACTGTAATTAGAAAAACAATCATTTGTGTATAGGGTAAGGAATCTATTTAAGGAACATAAAAAAAACAATTACAAAATAAATAAACGGTTTGTCAGCTATGGTTTTTGGGTTCCAAATAGCGTTTTAACGAGTAAATCGTAAACGATTTGCATTAATGGACTTTTATACAATAAAAGTGACACAAATGTAAGTGCGTATCTTTTTTTTAATGTAAATGGCCAAAAATAAATCGATTTTTGATTGGCAAAGAGTCATACGCAATGTATTATAGATATAAAAGGCCAAGCTCCACAGTCACACATGCGTATCAAAAATACTGGGAAAAAGAACAACAGTGCTTATCGATCTTCGCTATATCACAATAGTTACATCGATTTAATTTTATTTCTACATGAATCCATCTGCTGATTTACTATGTACCGATACTCCGACTCCCACGGATGAGTTCTGCCTCTGATTTTGACGTAAGTATTTGATTTGAAACAACCAGAAGCAATGTATTCGTCGGTTAATAAGACTCATGCTACTTCAAATTCCAGGTTCTTCACTGGCTTAATATATTTATCAGGTTATTCAGCCAGAACAGTTGTTCTGGCTGAATAACCTCTTAAGCTTGGGCAAACAATAACTAAAAGCTTTTATCCTGACCAGCTGGATCGTTGTGCACGAGGAAGTAAAAAATAGCCTGCACTATCAACAAAAATCGAATAGTACTACAAAATGACAATTCACGACTCCATATGGTGAAAATGACTCTTGATAACATCAAGAAACTTGGAATATTTTATCTTATCCACCTTATTCTACAGATCTTGCTATTTCGGACTACATTTTTTTTAAGCATTCTTATTTATTAAATTAGTACAAGAACGTATCAATTTAAATATTACGCAAGAACGTATTTGCTAGTTTTTTTTTTCTATTATATTCGTTTTATGTTTTATTTAATATTATAAATTAAATTAAATAAATAATTGAACCTTTTTTTTCATTATTAGTTTTTGATATTATAAAAACTAATACGCTTTTTATGCGTAAAATTATAGGATTAAAAATATTGCAGAATTTAATGTAAAATAAAATGAAGAATTTTGACGATCATTGCTCTACCCAATAATATTATATAACGACGTTTTTTGGACCCACTTTAAAATTCATTTTTGATAAAGATTATAAAAGCGTAGTTAAGACTTTTTAAAAATATATAAGTCGTTGTTTAATCAAAAAAAAATATCGTGAGTCGCGCGTTTCCAAGAGTTTTTTCGAGAAACCCTTTTCTTCTCCTAGGCGTCAAAGATATCAATGGTTTTGACCCATACGCTAAAACCTTGAGTTGCCGACCAGAAAGATAAGTGCACAGTTTTTAATATTTTGCCCCATTTAAGTGATATTGACAGGTCAGCACGGCATTAGGCTGCCATTCGTCAAACTTTCGTCCTTGGCCGACCGCCCCAAGTTTTTGTCATATGCCACTCGCATACTACATAATGGCAATCGCGCCTTCATGTAATGCATCCTCTTGACAGTGCCCCCAGCTGCACTTTGTCATATAATAATAAAATAACACAAATAATGTTATCAATATTCTAATACGAAATATGAAAATATAAATGGGGAGAAAGCTTCTAATGTGTATATTCTTTCTGTAATTAGTTGTAAAACTAATAAAGCTGTGCAATAACTATATTATGTTATTTGATTTATAATTAAACGTTATTTATTAGTACAAGAAAAAATTTAAACCAGTTAATCTTTAACCAGAAAGTCTTTAAATACTTTAATGTTCATACATATAAATCACCTTTTGCCACCCTTAACTCTTAATGGATTTTATAAAAGATAACATCTTTAATTACGTTCATGTTTAATTAATTGAATAGGGTTATTCAGAAATAAAAAACAGTCGTTTAAAGATGTTTTTATTAATGCGTAATAATTGAACATTCATATAAATAAATTTTAAATCTTTTAGATCATAATATTAAAATGTTACTGATTTTTATAAATTAAATATATAATATAATATGGATTTATGGACATTTAATGTATATTATATAAAAATATAATAATATATTACAGAATTGCATATTTAAATATTAATATTAACCGTCTGCAATTTATAACATTATTCGTACATGCCGTCTACATTTTTACTTACGAACAAATCATCGCCGAGATAATTTACAATCAGAAATCCATATCTTCGATAAAAATATTTTTTTGCTTCAGTATATTTTAAGTATTATCTCGACGGTGAATTATTTGCGGTAAGTTCTCCAAATAAAATATTTACAAAAACAAGTTAGCAACAATGCTGATGCAAATGCATATAAAAATATCAATAACAATATATATTTACAAAAAGCTTAACGTCATATTTAGATAAGCCACGATAAAATTTTGACACAATGAAACATGATAAGTCGCATCTCATGCGACTAAATTAGGTTAAATGTTTTTAAAGCACGATACCACAAAGCTCAGTATATTTGTATCTCGCGTAATTAATCTAATAATTTTATCTTAAGAATATGTAATTATTATATTTTAATTTGTCATACTGATTTTTAAACATTATTATATTGTATGGTTTTTTGATCGTGATTAACATTTAAAATTATTACTTATTGGTATCTATAAACTTAGAGACCGATCGAACATTTTCAACTTTAGGTAAAATTCGACAAGTTAATTTAACTGCTGTGGGATGTGTGACACATGATTTTTTTTTATTAATTTTTCAACACCAATTTGCGACTATCTTGTAACAACATCAACCGTCAAAACTCATGATATTTAAAAAATTGACGACTGGTTTGCAAGGTGTCGCTGAAATATAAGCTTATTAATATTCTACAGTCAGCTACAGTTATGAACTGTTGCTTAGCTCAGACTTTTTAGTGCACAATATAAGACTTGAATTTTAAGTAATAAGTATATGCCTGTTCCTTAGTTGCTATATAGATTTTGCTTGCATATATTACGACTATTCTGTATTTTTATCGTCAAAGTCAATTTCGGTCGGTATATATTTAAAATAAAAATGATTAACTTATAAATCGTTCTAATACCATGATCGTTTTAAGTAAAATTATAATTATAATTTTTTTAGTATTTTTTATAGTACAATGTGCAAGTATATTGACAATATTTACATGTTTAACAACACACCTATATTATAAGTAATATATATATACAGCTACATTTCATATTTATAAACATGTTTTCGTAAAATACGAAAATACCATATTTTGTACAAATTAAATTTCAACGCCCACACTTTAGTGCAAAAGTTTTCACAGCATTATCGTTAATCTTAATAACGCCTTCAAGTGAAAAATTGTCGCTGCTCAGCTAGCCTGCTGACAAATGCGATTGTAATTTCAGATATTTTGGCACGACTTACAACTTACTAACTGCGATTTTGTCCAGGTCGAGCTTCATTCTCGATCATACATAAGTACTGTGCACTTCTGTCTGAGAAGCGTTCGCTGGCCATTTAGCTAAGATTTTAGGCTTAAACAAGTGTCCGAATGTCATTCTGAACTGCCTACTCATCGAGCAGTACAATATAAAGTTTATAGCTCCATTCAAGAGAGCCAAGATGTCCATCATCTCTCCGAATAAATTGTAACACTGCGCAAAGAAGCATCTACCTAAGATTCCGCTCATTAAACCTAAAACGCCTTGGGGTATCTCGGTGATTAGAAAGAGTAGCAGAACTGCCACGAGCATCTTGGTCGTCCGATCTGTCCTCTTATCTGATTTGCTCTGCCGCTTTTCCGACTGAGGATTAGCCGTGGGACAAGAGTTATAACCCCTTAAAATGAGCTTGCGCTTGTTTGCCGAATATAGGGCGTTTATCAGCCAAAAGCTAATGATGGTTAAAATAAGGCAAGGCAGGAGCTTAATAAATACGGCGTGAATCCAGAAGTTCACGTGGAATAGAACTCCCTCTTGATCGGCGTCTACGTGGTACAAAACCAAGGCCGTGGCGTTCTCCACGATCCAGATGGTGTGGACGTTGAACACCATGTAGGTAGGGACGCAGAGTATCGGAGGCAAGATAAAACTTATCAGGACGGCTATGCTGCATCTCCTCTCGGTGCACAACACGTGGCTCATCTGCGGATATCTGGGAACAGAAAAAAAATTGAATGTAACACATGTATAAAATAGCTATATTTTAATGTATATTTACACGTTGATTTCAGCTGAATCGATAGAATATTTGTTTATAGGATATTTATGATTGTATTAAAAAAAATATTGTTTTTCATCCCAAAAATCATTTTAATTTTAATAAGTTTCTACTTAAAAAAATATAAATATAATAAAGAGATCAAAACCTTGATCTTAATGATTTTTAGTAATGCATTATTATAAAATAAATGTATATAATTTATTAATGCGAATAAGTATTTTATAATTAATTAGCATTTTTTAAGTATGTTTATAAAAAAACTATTGCTAAAATTAGCTTATTATTTTAAATTCTGACCAAGTTATATTATATTACATTTTTAGCAAAAAATACATTTGTACGTTATTATTCGGGTTTTATGCATTTCAATTAAGAATTCTATGTAGAATATATGCGAACCGTGAAATGACTGTCTTTATAGCTGTGCCCCTTTTTAATTAAAATCTCAAATTTATGCCATAAATTACGAGGGTTGAGAACAAATAAAAACCTTAAAACTGTATTATAAATCCTAATCATTGGTCTTGTAAGTTACCAATATCGTCGTTGTTTATCAAAGTCTTTGTAGTATCGATGTATTTAAAAAACATGAACTAAATATGCGCTAAAAGATGCATTGTCTTATCAACTATTTTTAAGCAATTATTAATTACATAAAATATATTAAAATCATAAGATTAATGGTTGCAAATGCAGTGAGCTCTATTACAGACAATTATGTTAGGCACACAAGAGCTACAAATTAGATAATATATTTTTGAAGTCTTTACCTAAAACTAACAATATCATTTTTATAGGAAACTGTTTATTACTCATAAAAAACATAAAAACATTTTTTATAAGGAACACAAAATACTGTGAAACAATAATCTCGCTACAAAAATGTAATAACAATATATACTCTTTTTATATAGCCCCTTTCTATATTTTTTTGCATATAAATTAAATCTTCATAACAAAAAATCTACGTATGTTAGTAAAAAAACTTTACAGAAATATCAAAAAATTTTTTTTCAAAAGATAATTGAGCAATGTGTAGTGATTTTTAAACCGTTCACTAAAAAAAGATTACGACATTTTTTAAAACTAAATTTTAAATTGTTTTTCAACATTTTTCAAAATCACTTTGAAACGAATGCTCAAGATAATATATTATGAGATTTGCTTAATAAAAAGCTTTTCTAAAAAAATACAGAAATTATTTGCTTATAACGCGCTTTTGCCAGATGCTAAGAATATCAACAGTTTTGAGCCACGTCGTACATTTCAGTTTTGGTTATTGCCCCTTTGATTATTAACTTTCTTTAACCCTTAGTTTGTCTCATAAAGTTCTAATACCGCACCGGTCATCTATTCGCCAAGCTTTCGTCCTTGGCTGACCGTCCCCATTGAAGACTGCACCGCAGATGGCCCGACGCCGAACTTTGGATTTTATCCTCAGCTCCATTTAAAGCATTTTCCAAAGCGTAACCCTATGATATTTCAGCCTTTATTCTGCAAACGTTAGCCAGGAATCTACGCCACTTCGGAGCCCCAAAATGGCGCGTCGCCAAGAGTCTGTGGCCATAGATAATGTTTTAGCGGTTATTTTATCCGTGATTTAACCGATGCTTTGCTTTTGTGAGCAATATATAAAATAAAATGTAATTCTAAAGATGTCAATAATTAAACTGTTTTGTGTTAAAATTTATAATGGCTTAAATTGCATCTTTACTATCAGCACAGTTTATAAATATATATTTTTTATATAATATATGAAATGAAGTAATCTGATTACAAATAATCAAAATTACAAAATTATTCGAAAATATATATCTGAAAAAAAGATGAAGATGGCTTTATCTTTGTACAAAATAAATAAATAAGGCAAATCAAAAATATCAGTTTAATGATATAATTAAAATCACATACTAATTAATAAGCATTAAAAGCAAATGTTTAATTTGCGTGTATAATTATAAATATGAATATGTATAATTCTCAAAAACGAAGATCCTTAAAGATGTTTATTACAAAATTTAAAAGCCTTGCATAATCCTCAATAACAAATCTTAATTTTATCGAACACGTGCCGTTTTCAAGCTTACATTAATATCTTGAATGCTTTTTTAACTTAATTTTACAATTTTAATAAGATCGTCAATGTTTATATTAAACCTCTTGTACGATCAAAAATCTGTCTAAATTTTATATTATAAATTTAAATAAATATTTTTTTACATAATCATTTTCGCTTCATCTTTCCAATGACTATTTCTCAAGAGCAGCGTCTGATGTAAACGTCACATACAGTGTTTTAACATCTGCAAGAATCACATCTTTCAATAACTAGCCATAAAAACGGCTCTAATAATAAAAACACATTACAAGAAGAATAGAAGAAAGCCTCGTGAAACTTGTTTTTATCAGTTTGTATTAATGGAAACGGGTGACATGGCGATTACCAAATGATGGACTGGCCGGAAATGAAAAGATCTTCTTTAAACGCTGTACTCTAAAGAATAGAGACATCTGGTAAACAACACAACAAACATGACACAGAACTAGGACGCTAAGGTATGGCACAATATTTAGTTTTGTATAAAATGTGACTAGACATATTGTCTTATATATCGTATTATTACTTACTTTAACTTATTATATATTATTGCAGATTAATATGAATTTAAATCACGTATGCTAAGAAGAAGCACCCATACGTTTTTTTTACTAATTACCTAGTGAATGCCCAAGAAATTAAAACAAATATTTATAAATAAAATCAATACGATCTTTGTTTTTTTTAAGAATAAATTAATATTTCAATCACATATTATTTGTGTAATATAATATATATATATATATATATATATATATATATATATATATATATATATATATATATATATATATATATATATATATATATATATATATATATATATATATGTATGTGTCGACATTGTAGCCTTGTCTGTACCGCATTATTATCTCCCACTCGCTGAAGATCGTATTAAATTCTTGAATTTCAAATATTTTAATAAAAAAAAACAGCCAGAAATAAAGAAATTCAATTACAATTTTCATAATTGCCGGTACGGCAAGAGTATGCTAGGAAGAACCTTCCCCCAGTCAAGCGCATACATAGCGCAAATACCTAATTTCCATTTGGAATTCACTTTCGTCAGCACTTCATTAAAAACTTTCACAATATATTACTTACTTGGGACACAAACGATTCAAACCAAAGTTCAAGGTTCAACCCAATCTTCGGAAATGACTGGATTCCACACACGCAAACAAGATATGTTAGAGAATGTGTAATACCAATGAAAATATATTTTCACTGGCATTTCAATAAAATCATATTGGAACACATTTTCTGTGAAATTATATTGGAACAAATATAATTTTCAGAGTTCGTTCAACGAACAAATTCTGCGAATTTTGGTCACATTAAACACCGCCAATATATATTTGAGCGAATATTAAAATATTCGATTGAGACACTGTGACCCCTGACGCTAAGATTATAGGCTAGAAAGTGCATTATATTTTAGTGATTATTTTGTATCAACTGCAGCTTCCCACTCTATTTAGAAAGCTGACTCAACTTTGTCTAAAGTATAGCTTTACAGCAGCTAATATAACCTGAAGAAAAATACTTTTTTGTGAGCAGATTTGGACAGATCTTCATTATACCTATTAGAATTCCTATCCATACTATAACATAAACAATTGTTCAATTCAACTAGATAAATTCATGCAGTCGGGCGATCAAACCTGCACCGGAAAAATGTAGTAAAACATTTACTTTTAGTGTGCAATTAAACATTTTAATTAAAAAGTTTATGTATAATATAATAGAATATATTATTCATATTTACAACACACTTGAATAGTTTAGATTTCACAGTAGGGAGTTTCGTTGGTCTCCAATTTTAGTTTCCATAAAGTTGTATTACATTTAATTACATTGTATATAGAAACGTTGAATGCACAATGAACTTGCTACTAAACGAATTCCATTTTGTAATCGAAACCATCACTTGAGTAAAATATTACATTTAGTAATCGCATCACGTTCGTTGTAGCAAAAAAACAGATGGAACGCATTTATGAGACATTTTGTGTATAAAGATGTTCCCTGCGGTTCAATTAGTGTCTCATAATTGTAACCAAGTAATTAATTTTATTTGCTCGAAATTATAGCACGGTTACTATTTCTGAAAGAGTCTCGCATTTCGTTTCTCCCTTGGGTACGGTTTGCGTCGCTTGCCAACTAAATTATACATAGCTTAGAAATAATAGCAGTTGCATTGTCCTGTATGCAAAGTTTCATATTCGCGTATTTTCAATTAAATGCTGAGCAATTCTTCAGCGGGATAATTTTTGCGCCTTTCATAATTTTTGATACACGTAAAGTTTATAATAAACAATGTAAAGACTATCTATGATTTATGTTATACATATAATTTCGTTGATATCGTTTTTGCTATTTTACTGTTAGCACTTACGCCCTTTTTTAAACCTTTAGAACGTATAGATTAACATATCAGATATCTGCTCATCGATGCGTTCATTCGAAAAAATCAAACATCCGATTTAACGAAGGAGATCTCTGCCATCGCACATTTCTCTGAATTCTTAACGATACGCTTAAAGGTAGAATTTTAAATGTTGAAATTTTCAAGATTTGTGCACAATAAAAACAAGCTAACCTACGTTTCTTTACCCACAATTAACTTCTAGCTTTACCATATCATATACCATGTTTTTTGTTTAATATTTTTCTAGTTTACAAAATTTTATAGTAGTATAATAAAGCTACCAATAAGATTTTTCCAATTGTTTTTAAAAATATTTGCATTTATATTAATTATCATTATAATTTCGATCGATTACTACGATTTGATTATCATATTCTCAAGGATAAATATCGAGTTGCCTAATTTAGGTTAGTTTATTAGAGCGATGCAACAACAAGCATGCAATTTTCTAAATAAAAATACAACGGTATTTGCATAATAAAAATGCAAAGCGTCTTTGCTATATGCCATAAAAGCAATCCAATAACCCATTGTTCCAAAAAAACATTGTAATAACATTTTTCTAAAAATACAATATCCATTCCACGCTACGTTTAAGCCATAGCAAATATACTAAAAAAACGCTAATAACGACACATTAAGAGTCAGTCGTTAATATAAATCAATTGTATTATATGATTGAACTATTTTTAATGAACTAGCTAATTAGCTTATGCGCACTAACGACCTAATATTACGTATTCTTGGTACTTAAAAGGAAAGTTTATTTTAGCTCAATTAGAAGAAAATATAATGTAAGTATATATAATATAATTATTAAATAATATTTTTTGGTGTTTTATTAATATGTTTTTAATAACAAAATATATTATAAATATGTATAAAAATATTTACGTATTTGTATACAAAGAATTGACATAAAAGCTACCAATACGATATGTATGAACGTAACCTTTGTATATTATACAAATAAAATTAAATGCCAAAAACATTCTTAAGATTCACGTAGATTTCAAATATAAATTACAAATACAATCTTGTAATACAAATATAGATTGAAAGTTATTTTCGTCCTATATGAAATTTTAATCAATCAAAATTCTCAGTTATTAGCCAGATTTGTATACCACAATGACTTAATTAGGCATATACCACAATGTGTTTATATAATAAATCAATCACTAATTGTATATATTTTTAAGCGGAATCTCAATAATTTTCATTAATATTTCTAGTAATGCATATTTGTAGAACACACAAAAGATCTCGTTTTGATAAGGGCTGCTCAGTGAAGCAAACATTAATTGGAATTTTGTTATTCACAAGGTTCAGAAAATATGTAATGCAATTTAAATTCCAGTTACAATAAAATTATTAATTTATTTTACAAGTATTAAAATAAATAATAATACGAAAAGTTCCGTTCCTCGATCGTCAACTGCCCGAAAGATCAATACACCGAAAAATGGAATATAAATTGCTATATTAAAATAATTTGTATTCGTTAAATTAATGTTTGCACTAGCAAGTAATAATACAATACTTAGAAAGGGAATCATTTATACGATAATTTTATTTCTCAAATACTGTTAAACTGTGAATCGTGTATGCTGGACGATCAAAAATAACAATAACCATGTTCATAAAAGCGTTATTGTGCTATCAATAATCGTAAAACAACAACAGTTACCTTTTGCTAAATCCGTAACGGAACAAACGGGTACAATTAAATAGATAACGTTTCAATTTGAGCCTTTATTTAAGAGATAACTGAATATTGTTGTTTCATATTAACAGTATCGATTTACAGCAATTATACTCGCGCACGTACGAAAATAGCAATCTTCTTAACATCGATGAAAAGTTTTATATGCCTAATAAATTAAAGATAACTTGCCATATTAAACGTTTTAAAATATACGTTTATTATTTTTTTAAATAAAGAAATACTAACTTTCTTTGTAAATTAACATAATGACAAAGAATATATTTTTTTAAGAAATATAATTAAGTTGTAAATGATACTTGTCCATTGCCTGTGTTTTATATGAATATGCTGTTTTTATTAAACCAGTATTTAATTAAAATTTGTACAATAAATCATAGTAAAATAAATAGTGAAAAAAAGTGATACGGAATAAACATAAATTACCTATTTTTAATGAATATTAATAAATATACCGATAAAAATATTTTATACACATGTATATGTCAAAATTTTTTTTTGTGTTTGCTGGGATTGCTAAATAATTGTTAATTTTAAACTCTGGACAAACAATAACTAAAAGCTTTTGTTGTGCTGAACTGAATCGTTGAGCTCAACTAAATCAACAAAAATCGAATATTTCTACAACACGACAAAAATTGAAATTGCCTCTTGATAACATCAAGAAACTTGACTAGAAAATTTTATTTTATCGACCTTATTCTCCAGAACTTGCTCCTTACGACTACGATTTATTTCGATAGTTGCAACACTTCTTAGATGAAAAAATATCAAAATGCAGACGATGTGGAAAAAGGGGATATTGGCAGGACCAAATAGCCCTTGGAAAACATTGAATCCGGACCTCATGACAAAAATGCCATTTTATATATTTTTTAATATCGTAATATAATTTCTTAAATAAATAATAATAAGTACGAGTTAACCCTTTCTAGGCTACAAATAAATATAAAATTAGCTACTGTTGCAGCATATTTTTTGAAATCATATTTTATGCGAAATATTTTAAATTATTAAAAATATCTACTCATAATATTTATTTGACAATTAGTTGAATTTTTTTTTGCTACTCAGTGTTACTATATATGAACTTCCAGTCCAAGTCAAAAACAATAAAATCGTGCTATAGCGGTAAAAACGCTCAATTATCAAGCGTTTATATTAAGACCTTTGAGAATCGAATAAAGTACATCTAAACCAAAGTTTGACCAATAGGAGAACGCAAAAAACAATTATCAGTTCTCAGAAGTCAAAAATCCACGTCAAAAGCAATAAAATCGTGCCGTCGCCGTTGCAGTGGGAACGCTCGTTACCGAGCGTTCCCACTGCGACGGCACCGACACGATTTTATTGCTTTTGCCGTGAATTTTTGCCTTCTGAGAACTGATAATTGTTTTTGCGCTCTCCTATTGACCAAAATTTGGTTTGAATATACTTTAACCAGCCCTCTTATACTAGAAGTCCATAGTAATATATGTAAGGATAGCTATCATATTTTTAATATCGAAATGCAGACAAGCAATGGAGCAATATGTGAGATGCTATGTCTATCTGTAATTATTTTTCCTCTTATTTTCTCCTGAGAGATGAGTTTGCTTAGTTCATATTTTGAACTAAACCTAATAAAAGTTTTACAACTATAATTAGTTTTAGAACTTTATTTAGGTTAGGTTTCGGTTTGAATAGCAAATGGACGTTTCGCAACTGTCAAATTGAGTTACATAGATATTTTAGATCAGTTAAATTATATATTTGCTGGTATTGGTTGAGTCTAATATTTTTCAAACGTTCAAAAAGCATAAAAAAAAAATTTTAACACAAACGGAGCAGCCTGAAAAATCTACAATCTGTCCCTTTGAATAATAATGTTTATTGTAAAAGTACTACCTAGAAAGTGGGTGCTTTTGAAAGCAATGTTCCGCTCCTTTCATTTATTGTATGTATAAAAAGAGCTGAAGGAACATATACCTGAAATACATCAGTACATACGTCTCAAGCAACTGTAGTTAAGTTCAGATTAAGTATTTGAGGTCGATTTTAATTTTTATTTATAAATATATTTTAATATGATTTTTTACAGAGTTGGGCCCCGGGAATTTGTCCCCTCTCCCCCCTCGCCTTCTCTATATTGGAATATTTTGCATCATTCCCACACATTTTATGCGATTAAAATAATTGCCCGAGAGGTAGGAGAATGTCATATTTTTAGAAAAAATATTGCGAAAAATGTTTTTTTGATCTATTAAAAAACGTCAGTAATTTCGGAATTACATATCATACACCCTCCAGCGTTCCACAACTAACGTATTATACATAAATCATTTTCTAAAACATATAAAAGCACTTTAATAATAAAAAATTAAGTGACCATAAATAATTGTGCCTTTTAAAATTTTACTATAAATAGCAAGAAACAACGAGAAACAATAATGGAGAAAATCCTCTTACATAATCTTTAGAATTTAGAGAAATACCTAAATATGCGTGAGTAATAAATAAAATAATTCTAATTGAAAAAGCTTCATATTTCTGGTATATAATGAAATGGTCGTTTTATATTTCCATTCTAAAGTGACAATTGAAAATTTAATAGGAAATTAGCTACGTAGTACCTTTCCATGAAAACTCGTATTTTGAAATTTTTAATTAATTTATTTATAGCTATTGTATCCGGCTTTGCCCGCGTTTTATCTCTAGTTATCGTTTTTTATTCCATTTTTTTAGTAACAAAATTTAGTAATCAAATCAATTGATTACTGCATTAATACCATCAACTTCAATTACATATCTAAAATATTATAAAGGAATAATAAATTTTAATAATAATATATTAAATACCTAATTGCTATGTATCTCCAAACAGCCAACGTGAGAGTCAGGAAGATTGAAATGGTGTGCAAAACTTGCGTAAAGTTCATATGGAAGAGAAGATACTCCGCCCAAGATTTCGGAAACTCTCTTTTTTCTGGAAACACCTGAAAGACACACGCGCGTTAAAAATAATATAAATAATTTTAAATTACTCAAATACTCACCAAATATTTGTAGGAAGCGAACGGTATGTATTCGACCATGACAAACATATCAGTGACGGCCAACCATTTGAGGATCCTGTTGATAGGAGCGCCAGCCATATCTTTTCTGGTGAGAACGGCTATGTTGAGTATGTTGGCGAATGTACCGAATATGCAGACCTACAAAAGACACGATAACAATGACATTGTCAATTATTATAGCATGACTGTTACGAGGGTTTCCAGATTTCTATTGCCTGCGGGTGACATATCGTTCAACCCTTTGACACAGAATAATTATAATAAATTATCTGATAAACCGTGTTGAATAAAATGAAAAGGCAAAATTCTAATCATTAAAATAACATTGGCTAACAGGCTTTACACAATAAATTGAATCCTTTATGATTTTACATTTTCTATTATATATGTTTTTTATATTAGTATATTACAATATAGACACAATATATATTAAATGTAAATAAGATATTCATACATTTGAAAGACAATGAACTTTGTATTAAGGCATATGCAGCATTTTTTCAAGATTAGTATAAAAAGATGTATTATATTGTATATTATTTAAAAGCTTTGTTTTGGATGACTTGTAATTTAGAAAAAATGTATTACTGGTACTACCCACATCAGACAGGCATATGTTAAGATGAGTCTAATTTTTTTTTATAGTTAGCGCGCTTTTTCTATTAATAAAATATCGGTCTAAGAACCGCAATGGCGGCAAGCTATTTAGAGTAAAGTTCCAAAATACGTTTATTAAATTTAAGCTTGGACTCAGGTGTACTTCCTGGATATATTAAACGTTTATTTTTCATTTTCCGTTATTTTCTTCTTTATTTAAGAGAAGTATCATGCAAGTAATTAAAAAGCGTCGTCACGGATTGACTCACACCGGAATAATTCCAATGCACGTGTCTAGCGTTGAGATCTACTTTAATTTTTCTCTATACTGTCCTGATTTTTGTAAATCGGTATTATATTTTCTACTGAACGTTTATTTCTTCTTTTTGGAATTAGATCTGCGAGTACACGGTTTTATAATGGTTAAGGTAAACAAATTTCAATGGTGCAAAATTTATGAGTTCGCATGTCTAACTACACTGCTAAGAGTTGTGTGGCACATACCATTCAGCAGTGTGTCCACTGCAGGTTATTTGAAATTTAAAATTAAAATTAAATTCAATAATGAAAATATAATATAAACATAAAGTTACTCTCTAATGTATGATATGCAATGAAATGGTACTTAACTCTTACTAGGTCGTTTGTCAAAATGTAGCAGCCGATCCTTTTACATATCTTATATATAATTGTCCTAAGACGTAGCTCCCGCTTCCGCTTCCGCTTCCGGACGCGTGCGATTTAAAATGAAACTCAATTTTCTACTCTGTAAATCGTATCGATTTTTATGAACGGTGTATATAATAATACACGTAAACAAAAGAAATATATTTAATTATAATAATAAAAAATAAAAATTGAATTTGCTCTATTGCTTTCCGAGGCACTGGTAATGCATTCTGTTGTTTCGACCAATGAAAAATAAACATTCAAATATAAAACAAGATGGCCGACAGTAACGTGACAACAGTTATTATTTATTTATAAAATTTTCTTACGCGACAATAATTTTCATTAATTCGTCATATGCGTTGTTCGATTTGACTGAATATAAATAATCGGATTGCAAATTAACCAGGTATGTTATAACTATGAAAATGAAATATATACACAATGTGTGTAAAGATTAAAAAAATACATTGATTACACTAGATCAGGTCTCGGCAACCTTTTTTGGCTGCGGATCAAAATAATTAAAATGTGATTAAAGACTATTCGGGTTAGTGAAGATTTTTAGTCCTAGCAACTATATGTGTGGTATAGTCGTGACATCGTAACACGTTAAAAAATGATATTTGCAGAACTGAAATGGGTCACTTCAAATCATCAAACGGATCACTTGGTGACCCGCGAGTCATAGGTTGCCGAGCCCTGCACTAGATAACCAATCATAAAACAATCTTCACATTTTGAATTCCCGTCGACGGGCTCCGAGGCCGAAAAGTGAGTTTTTTCTTTTTACAATACATAAAAATTATTATTGCTTTTGATTTAATGCACATATTTGTTACATTTGACAAAATATAATTACTCGTATTGCAAATAAACGAGGTGCGTTTTAAACGTGAACGTGTAATTTATATGAATGAGGATAGAAAGTTAATGTCGATCAAACGTATTTTTACCTATTGATATTTTAGAGACATCGCGTGGCAATGATTGTTATGCAGTCGGTTATTTAACTGAAGAAGTTTGGTTCCATTTTTGCATAGTAATCTTATTGCTCGCTTATGGCTTTTAGAAAATAATTATAAACAATAAAAACTATGTGCAATAATTAAAATCTTAACACAATACTGACAATGATATGACGTTAATATTTGAACTTTTAAATTAATTTTATATTTGTCCTAAAACGTCAATCATGGGCTCTCGACTTTTTCATTTTTACGTTTTTTTGTGGAATAGAGTAATAATATTTTTATTATCTGTGGCAAAATATGTCTCTACTTGATTTTTTTATCAATTTTTCTTCTATTAAATCATTTCTCTTTCGGAACAGCCAAATTTATGATATTCAGTTACATCAAACTTATGTAATATGTATTGTATATATACCAATTATACGTTGTCGTCATATAGTTCATCAAATTGCTCTATCATTGCTTCAAAAAATAATTAAAAACAACAATTTTTTGTTGACTAAAAAACAATAATTTTGAGTTGGCATCTCTTCTTCAACTTACCAGTTAAAGAAAAGATGCCAACAGATGTTGCAATACGTGATATTTTAATTGTTTGCCATACGTAAATTATATTAGATCTTTCATTGCTTCTGAAAATTAACTGAAACGATACTATATAGTAAGTAAAATGTAACTTTTTGTTTACACTAATATGAGATTTTTCATTATTACTACAATTGTAATATGTTTAATTAACTTTGGTATGTTTATCTTCGAATTCCAAATCACTGCTGTTTGTCTTTTAATATTTTATCCTAGAAAGTCAATAGTAATTTTGATAGAATAACCATGATATATTATTCATTTAACCAAACACTTACTGCCAGAGTCATAATTCAAATTTGTATTTATATTGTCTATAATACCAAGTAGTACATCATTTTGAATTATCTTCAATTAACACTTTGTAAGAAAAATGCTTTGATTATAACATATTTCACTGTTAATTTAATTGCACTAAACGGAGCGCATCGTCCGTGTGACAGATAACAGAAAAATTGTTATATATAAGCAAATTTGACAGTTAAGGGAAATCCCGTTTTTGGAGCTCTTATAAACGAACTACGCAATTGATTTTATCGATTCAAATTGTAAAATACAAAATATGTAGAAAAATCATCAAATTCTAAAACAAATATTTTTTCAACTAAATAAAATTATATTTAATTTGTAAGGGATTTTAAATAAAATGTGGATTTGTATTAGTTTTCCTATAGAGAAAAAAAGTGTAATTAAATTCTGGTGAACGTTAATAATTTAAAACAATTTAAAGTTATGTTTCTTAAAGTTTTTAAAATTTCGTTAAAAAAAACATTTTTAACAAAAAGAGGCAAAATCTCAAAATAAGTACTTACTATTCGCGCAGTCACAATAACAGCGCGTATAGTGCTGTCATTAACAACTAACTACTAATAGCACATAGTGTTGCATAAATCTCATTTATGGACGCGTTCGAGAGTAACCTACAAAAAGTATAAAACTCTAATTTAAATATTTTTTAAATTATACAGTTTCAAAATAATATTTCAAGATTTATTCAAAATATATTTTTTTTAACCCTAAAAATATTTTTTATTTTCATAATCTTAAATGATATACAATATTTAGTTTTATCACTAAATATCTAAGTTTCAAATCTAACTTTAAATAATATAGAATGTTTTCTTCTGAAAATATTTAGTTATAATAGGTTGTTAACCTATTTTCAAATGAATTGTAAATTTTAAATAGTTTTTTTATAGATTAAACTATTTTGAACATCATTAAAAATCTTAAATATTCGTATTTGTACTGCACAAATTTACGCAGTAACGCGGTAACAGTCAATAATGCATTAGGATCAACTGCATATCTCTCTAACGCGCACGTGCAATCTCTTCCCATTTATACTGTAAATCGCATAGCTACACAATGGTTTTAACATCAAATTTTAACCATTTAATTTAAAAATATGTTATAAAAAAAACGAAACAAAAATAATATTTAAAACCCAAAAAGTTGAGGATCCGGTATTCGCACACTCGCTAGTATATATTATAATTGTCATTGAAAACCCAAACCTCTACTGCAATTAGCTGTAGTTTAGTATTTTTACCGTATAACTACTGACAAAAGTCGTCAGTAAATATTAAGATATAAATTAAATGCTATGCAAGTCTCGTTTTATTCATAACCTATAATAAGAATATATATTCGCATCATATTCCAAATTTCGATTTCAACCGAACTAAAACAAATCTTTGGTTTGTTTATTTTCTAAGCAAATAAATAATTATATTTTAATATACCTTTACGTTTACCGGATTTTAGAGCACTATATTTTTTTAAGTGAGCTAAAGGAACGACTAAATAAGCCCTGGGGATCATTCAGATTCAAGTGCTGAAGCTAGAGCTAGACATTATAGAGCTGTCATGGAACATACAAAACAGAAGCCCGTGCTCATAAACCGAAATGAAAGGTCAATTTTTTTTAACATTAACAGACATTAAATAATTTTAGGCAGCACTATAACGCCCTTAGTAAACAAATATTTGCAAATACAGACATGCATATTTTCAAAACATACCAGTCGTAAAACGTAAATTGGATGATCCTTTGCGACATAAATATTATAATTATACAACACACCGTTTTAGTTTAAATATTCATAATCAGACATCAGAAGCGAAATATACTGCTAATTAAAAATTCATAAACCGTAAAAGATGGCGGACTTATTTTCAGGGTATAAAATCGATAAAAAAGTTTATTCCTTATTATTATGACGTATGTACGGCATATACTGATAATGACCCCTGTGGATCCATTGAAGTGTACATTAATTTTACTTATTGTTACACACTGAAATAATCTAAACATATAGAATAGATTAATTAAATCATATTATTAAATCTTAAATATCTCACCTTAAATTTATTAATTATACTCTAATTGATATATTTAACAACATTTAATTATTACGTTATAGAATAATTAGTTACCTAAATTATTTTATAATTATATAATAAACATCTTTGCCCTTTGTCCAAACGCTTAATAGCAATATAGAATATGTTGATACTATACCCATTATAACTGCGTGAGTGAAAAGATAAAAAAGCTGATTATTTTTCAAATGTGCGATTTGAAGTTTTAGTTATGGTAATTACATATTTTATTGGTATGTTCATCACTTATATTTTACCTACAACTATAATAACGTCACTGATACATAGATAAATATATATAATAGATAGGTATTTTGATTATTTTTTTGTTAAAGCACAGGTGTCAAATAAATTGTATATTTGACAAACACAATATCAGCAAATGCTCTTATAAATACGAATAACTGAAATTTAATTAAAAACATGCTATTATTAAAAACAAATAATAAAATTCATGTTGAATTATATGAATGCTTTTAATAAATTATTTTAATTACAATAGATTCACTCTTATCTCAATATACCAAGCAAGATTTTTAATCAATAAATTACCATAAATTGTCATAGAACCACATGTGTTTTATCGCTTAATTGAATCCAATATCCGTAGTATATACATAGTATGTATATATACATAGTATGAATTAAGCAGTAGTATATTTTGGCCAAATCTGTCACGTATTGATTGAGTTTGTGTCTTTATTTAATGGATCCTATATAAGTAATCTAATAGCCAGTGAAAATAGATTATGGCATATAAATATTTAATATAAAAATAACACAAAGTCTAAGCGTCAAATGTAGATTTATGTAATATCTGCAAGGTGTAGATTATATTTATTTTATAAAAAATATCCTTTTATATACTATTTATGCCGACTTTACATTCAGCAATTTGTTTATACATTTCCACTAAATTTTTGTTAAAGTTAGGTCCATCTTAAAAGTCTCGTAAATCTAAATCTTGAAAATAAAATACATTTTGTTGTCAATAAAATACATCTTTTTCAGATATACAGCTGCGCTTTTTTCTAAATATTAAAAATGATTTAATAGTTTGTTCATTTTTTATTTCAGCTTTTACTCTTGTTTACTAACTAAATACAAAGTTATTTAATACACAAAAATGGGAAAAAAATATCGAATTGCTAATTTCTTTTAATTCACAAAATATATTTGAAAGAACCTAACCTCAAATGTTGTATATGCCTAGTCCCTCCTATAACGTGGTACTCTTATAACAAAGTCCCAATCTTTACGTTATAGAGTGGTCGACTCAATAAAACGTTTAAAAAACCATAATATTCCACCTTGTTTTGACCTCCAATAACAACATTTTTGTGATTTTTTTACTGATACATTTTTATAGATTCTTTTAATTTTTCTGTGCCTATATATTTATATATATATATATACCTTTAAGACAATTTTTCGTTTTTAAATATTAAAATAATGATCAGATTAGCTCTTTTGCTCTAGGAAGAATTTAATATTGTTGATAGTCAATTTTTATTTAAATTGAATAATTTATATACAATTTTAAGCTTATTATAAATTATTACATTAAAATAATTTCAAAGTATTCTCTTTATTCTTAATACACCTTTTTACTAAAGAACTGAAAATCTTATTTGTGAATTAAAGTTTTATTTTTACCAAACCGATTCATGAATATGTATCTTTTAGCGATTAAACACTAACCAGTAATTAAAAAGGCGTGGCTTATAAGATGAGCTACATAAATTGCTTAAAAGCTACTGTTATAAAGTATAATAGGCTACAAATAATATTAAAAATTCTTCATATTTTATTATAGTATATGTATACTCACCAGCAAACTTATGTATCCGTGAATATCATGATAAAAATGTGACACATCCCTAATCTCTCCAGTACAATATGTACAATGATCCACGTTCGAGTTGAATTTTTGTTTCAAGGTTTCGATGGCTTTCATGAGCATTGAGTAATCAAAACTATCATTGTAAGTTTTCAGGATACCCTCGTTCAATTCGGTGCCGTTCAGCAAGGGTCCCACTGTTTTGAAATCTTCATGATTCGACTGGTTACCTTGGAAAAAAATTTCCAGAAATGTTGCGTTGGATGTCATTTCTGAATTTTGCAGTTCAGTCACCTGAAAATAAATTTTAAAATGTATATAAGGCCATACGAAAAACTTTCAATTATGAAATTACATATTTTTATTAGAAAATGAACTATTGATCTTTAAATCATACAATTCATAATAATATCTACAAAGCAAATCAGTAATTAAATAAATGCAGGTAAAAAAATTTAAACATGCGGATAATATTGTCGTAATTTTTTTGTATTTGATTTATTAATTAGCTGCCATTTTATTTTTGAAAACATGGTGTAAAAATATTTTTGTAAATTTTACTTATAAATGAAATAATAAATCAGTACTCTATGAATCGCCTTTAATATGTACTAAATTAGCCGTTAGTGAGAGATTACTTCATTCATTTATACCAATCTTCTATTTAGCTGGTTGTTCATATTTATCATATGGTAGTAGTCATTACTATTGATTAATAAATACATAAAAAAATTTCGACCACTTTGGAGACCCCTGATTTAAATTGATTCTCGCATGTTGTTTTTCAGCTTTAAATTATTATCTTAGTTAGTTATTAAACTAGCTTATCAGTAGCAATCGATTTGTATGGCTAACATCTCATAAGAGTCATGGGTCAGATGAAAATATCTCGCGAGATGGGTAGTTTAGAGGTCACCACTCTAAAATTATCTCTCATAGTTAGCTATTCATATTTAAACTACTTGTGTAAGAAATATGTTTTTGTTCTTATTCGATAAGTACCTCATTAACTACATTTTTCGGTAAGCTTCTAATAAATTTTGGTGCGGTGTAATTTTATAGATATATATGACTTACTTTTTGTAAAAATCAATTGATGCACAACGTTATATGTTTATTCTTAACAAGGAAGGTGTTATATTACTATTGAGGGCCGATCTAATTTAAATCCGTTGTTTGATAGTAGTTATTCTTAACGAACATGATTGTATTATTACTTAAATAACATATTCCGCAGTACATTTAATGTGATTGATGGCGAGGGTCTGATATCAATTTTATTCAGACTCTAGTTTGCAATATATTATACATACTATATACAAAGCTAATAACTTACTATAATGAATTATTAGACACAACTTACAGCTGAAATATTAGTTGGTATTCCACAGTTTAATAAATTTCATCATGGAAAATACAATAAAATAATATATCGTCGACAGTTGTCAACTAACAATGATTCATATTGTCTTTACTCATTTGATGCAATAATCTCGTAGAAGCATCACAATAAATATTTATGTGCACAATAGCATCACACAAATAAAATCTTTAATAAAAATAAATGATTTATTAAATTTCCTGAGATTGCTTTGAAATTGGGAATCCATGACTTATCTGAAGTCGAGGTCCGGAAGAGAACCCCTAATCGTGAATATGAGATGAGTATTAATATTATGTACTATTTTGGCTTAAATACAGATTTACATATATAATAATGTTAAGGATAAGCAAAAACCCGTTTCATTATTTGTACATCCGTGAGAATCTAATCGATATTTTTAAATGTGAGTGCTTCCATCCGTTTCTCGGCGAGAAAGATTGTATATATATATATATTGTATATATGTGTATATATATATATATATATATATATATATATATATATATATATATATATATATACAATATATATATATATATATATATATATATATATATATATTTATATATATATATATATATATATATATATATATATATATATATATATACATTTTTAAATATAAAATACTTTTATTTGAAAGGTTCTGATATTTAAAAATGTATATATATATACATTTTTAAATATAAAATACTTTTATTTGAAAGGTTCTGACATTTGCACAAGAAGAATATTAGATATTTTTGCTGCTGCTGAAAATTTTGTATAAAAGGCAAGCTAAGATGATTTAATTTACGCCTGAATCAAGGGCTACAATTTGTTAAGATACGCGGAGTTTAACACTAAAAATGTCCTTTACACAAAATAAGTAAATTTTAAGATAACAACATTATTCAAGAATTTTTATTGATGAGTAATTCATCCTGGAATATTTTTAAATTTCTCACGTAGTAATTAATACCACATAGAAAACTCCAATACCATTATTTAATTCTAAAATTACCTGATATTAATTACTAACAAAATACGAAATGTGGTAAAAATATTTAGAGAACGACAATAAGAACTACATATGCCAAAGGTTAGAACTTTTTGTTGACACAAAAGCTAGGTGGATTTCAGTTCGGTAATTTTTACGCACAGAGAAAATTTCAAACAAAAAATTTGATAATAAATGAAAATGTATATTTAAGAATACGTGAATATAAATAAAAAATTATGTCTCTATATTATATAACATATGTGAATATAATTTTAATTTAAAAATATGTTACAGTTATATTGGTAATTTATATTGGTATGATACACAAACTTTTACTAAAAAATAGAGAAAAATATTAGGCAGTTGTAATTAAAAGTAAAATATATTTGACAATGAAATTTTTTCTGTGTGGAATTTTCATTTGCGCAATTTTTATTATTGCTAAAAATAGATGTTGAAAATGTGTATTTTAAAGACAACTATAGATTAATTAGTATTAATAAACAAGAATTTGGTTTTATAATGTCAATTTAATAAAACCTGTTAAAATAATAATTGAAGAACAATGCAAAATAGATCTGACGTTTTATAAATCCGAAGGTTTTATATATTTTATATTAAATTACTTTAAAGCTCATATTCTTTGTTTTTGTCATAAATACATTAAATACCACCGTAATCAGCACTAAATTAGATTAATAAAATATTTAAGCATTCCAATGTGCTATTGAACATATTTTTATTTTAAATTATGATTACATAGCAAATTACAATAAAATTATATTTACCGTGAATTTTATTTACGAACTATTACAAAATGCATGTTTACCAAAATAGTGTATTCGTGAATAATTTTAGGCCGAAATATGTAATATGTATAAAATATAAGGGAATATCAATATCATGGCCAGCGCACAAGATAAGGGATGACTCATCAAAGGGAATTGCGATTCATTCAAATATCTGAATTACATTTTAAAAAAGTACTGCTAGAATAAAAAGTAATAACAATACAACAGTCGCTTTTAAGATCAACTTCGGATCTCTAACGAGTCCTGGTCTTTGTTGGTCGGGCCTCCAAAAACTCATCCAAAGTCCGGAGACCTAGAGCGCCATTGAAAAACTTGCTTTACGCAGAAGAGCACTCATTGTCACCACTAGAGTTGCGCCATAAAGGCTAGGCCCCCAGAGGGGCTGCGCCACCGCGCCTGTGCCCTTCAGTGAATCGATTCTACTAAAGCGCAACCCAGTGAAAAAGTTAAATATGCAAATACATACAATTTATTACGATTATTATTATAATAAATTTTCTGTATGCTATAACTTTAATATAAAGATTGTAACATTTAACTTCAATAAAAAAATTCAAATTTTAACATAATACTTAAAAAAGTATTGTAGATATTTCCAATAATTCAATATTTTATTTTCAAAAATTTCATTTCTATACGTAATTTTATTCGGTAATTCTTTTTCATGGCTATAACTACTATTATAGTTCATTATATTGCGACTTTTGCTAAAATACTAATCAATATAAATAAACCACTGCGTACATAAAAATGTTTTAGTATGAAGATACTTTGATATTTCTGATGATCTTTTGATCCTCGGATATATGGTTGCCAGCATTTTTTCAAATAACACTTTACTTTGAAAGAATCCTTTCAGTTATACACGCAACTTTATTTTCTATTATACATTCTCACTTTATATACATTATACGCGGTATATTAAATTATCAGAGAGCTTTAATAAACTTTAAAGTATATTGGTATTATATATACTTTATTAAAAGTATACTTTTTTTGCTTACTGAATATTATCAAATTCTGACTTTTTGATCCATTACAATTTTAATAATGCTAGACTTGAAAAGTAAAAGTTTTTAGATGATATGCTACATCCGACAAACGTCTTCGTTTTTATCATTCGCTTACACGCGTATATATGTAGGTACCAAAGCCAGTCGATAAATTGAGAACGATAAAGTAAAAAAAATTAACCGCAAAGGGTTAAGGCTCTTCTTGCACATGTAGCTTAGCATATTTGCATAAATTTAAAGTTGTTGGTTATATTACTTGTTTGCAGCTTCGATTATTAGTTTTATTTAAGACCCAAATATTATATTTTACAATTACATTAATATTCGGTATACTATAAAAGAAACATATTCGTTCCCGAAATATTTATATAAAAAATTCTAAATTTCTATTTTTAAAATCTAAATATTCCTTGTTAATTTTTTTAGCTACCCTGTATGTGTATAACTAAAATATGTTCTTATATATATATATATATACCTTCTTTTTTTCCATATTATTATTAAATTTATTATGGCCTTAATAAACGCATTAAGGGCCATTACTCGTGACATATTACTTGTTAAATGTAATGAGAATAATGTATCACAGCTTTTTTTTCTCACCATGAATTTTTTACTTTTATTTTTTGAGCTTAAATTATACAACAAAATGTGTTAAATATACATCGTTTAACGTAAACTGTTATATTATCTATTATTTACTACTAACGCATAAATATTTAACGCTGTATATATAATATTCAGATATAGGGATTTTTATACACACTCCAAAATGTTCAGCTTCGACACATGCTTTATATTTTTGATTTACGCTCGTACGCGTGTGTAATACGAAAATAACTGATGTCCACATTTTGGGAAAATAAGCGAATGTTCGTAATTTTCTAAAATGTCTTACAATTTTTTTATTTATATAAAAAAAATATGCTGTGCGTCCTTACAGCAAGAATATACTAGTTAAACAAAATATTATCTATTAAAGAAATTTTTATTTTATCATATAAAATCACCTATTTATTAAAACGTAATACATAATGTGCTACGACTAAATCAAATCAATTGAAGGATATAGCTATGACATTCACAGACCTTAAAAGACGAGATCCTTTGAGGAAAATCGTTTTACCAAAAGGGTGTAGAATATAATTATGTGGAGTACTCATCTTGAGTAACATATTTTTGTTGTATTTTAATAGCGGTAATTATTAAAAACTTAATAACTCGTGATACTTCTCCTTGATCCAATATTTATATATTTTATACAATATAAATAATTAGATTTATATATTTTATACAATATTAATATTTTTAACTGTACACTTATAATATAAATAGGTTACACTGCAAAAGAAATGAAATGCAAAAACTTATGGAACAACTTGATATATTTAAAATATAATTTTAAAACATCTAAATATAAACTAGACCTTAGTGAAAATACATTGTTAAAATACAATATTGTTAAAATACAATATTAGTTTGCGCTCATCCACTTTATTACGATATTAGGTTTATAGCAGAATGCCCTCGAAACGCATTAAGCGACCTTATTCCTTATCTGAGGGATTACTTTGTGACTTTCATGAGTTGCGGTGCGAAACTGCTCACTGGGCGAAAAATAAATCGGCTGAATAAACTCGCAGTTAGACAAACCAAATGGTTCAAATTTAACCGGTCAACGGTAAATTTTAACGTTTATATTTTTCGCGGCCGTTTACGGTTCACGGATGACATCGTGCAAATTGAACGGTGATGCGGGCCAACAATTCGATGGCAATCAATGAATTGTAACGGTGTGCGATTGAGTGAAAATAAACATAAAATTTAATTAAAACGTGTTATGTTTATGTTTATTGCGTCTGAAGTAAATGCGTATGTTAAATTTACACTGTCTAGACATTTACGCGTTCTTCGTTATATGGTCGTTAAAAAGATTCTCCACGTCGTCCTTAATTCTGAACAGCACTATGATTTGATATTTTCTAACGCGAATATGAAAACGTCACATGGTGCCAGTGCTCTGGATAGTAGTTAATAATACAACCTAGGTGGACACTGAACTAAAAATCGATGTTCATACATTCGATATTTTTGTACATACATACATATCTTTTACTCTTGAGATCCTGTCACGTATAATGTTTCGATATACTTTAGTCCGTATGTCATAAATTTATGTCCGCAATTGTATAAAATATATTGATTTTATTAGGACTATGAAGTGAACATCCAAGTTTTATCTGTTATAATATAAAAATATGAATCTATTGTATGATTATATCAATGACATACACACAAACAAAGCACGCTGGTATAACTAGTATATTTAATCAGAAAAGCCATGATCTTCACCTCTTTACCTCGTCGGTAAGTTTATTATAAACCAGGCTGTCTAGCCTTAAGCAATTCGAGGGCCTTGGATTGGAAATTTGTAATACAATAAGTGACTATTTAAAGTTTATTTGCAAATATTAATGTTAGTAGAGTCGGCAAATCCTTTCAAAACATATTGAAAATACATTTTAAAATTAGAGAAAATATACTGTAAGGAGCCTATTTATTTATTTTATAATAACTAAAACTAGGCGGCACTCATATTCTTTGGCGGACTTCGACGGGATTTTGACGGTCGGCGGCACCTCGGTTGCCAATTACATACATAATTATATAACATGCAACTAAATTGTAAACATTTAAACAAATTCTACTGCAGCGGCTCAGTTTGTGTGTATCTGCCACCCGTCACTACCCATCCGTCAAAATAAAAAAAAAAAGTTTTAATGAGACCTTTTTTGGTAGTTCGACTATCTATTTCTAAATTTTCGGTTGCCAATATTTTCGGTTTATATACGTCAATGAACCTCTATATCTAGAATTTATCAAATTAATTTTTGTAAATGTACTATCGCAAAAATTTTTAATCCAAAGTTTCTTAATCTTTAAAAAATTCTGCTGATAATAACTTTAAAAATCTTCTTCCTTTTTACTCCTTTCGGAGTAAAAGGGATTAACTTCCAAATTACACAATTCCAGCTAAAGATCAGATTGGACATTTTCCCGAAATGTTCTTTGCAAAAACATCATTAGCCAACATTATTTTAAGAAGCTTAAAATTATTTTTAATTATATTCAAATGGCCAAAATAATTGACAACATTCTGTCGCTTGCCTTAAAATTTTAAATTCAACTCCTTCGAATGATTACTAATATCAGTAATAAAAGATCTGATAAAATAATGAGATCATGTATTTGATTTTCAAGTTCTCTTGTGTCAGACATGACATTGTTTCAAGGAAATATGGGTATTTCTTTTTGAGTGGCAAAAAAGCGTTCCAGACATTTTTCAGCTAGCAAATATCAAAACGCAAAATCAAATCCCGATATGGAAGCATTTTCCTCACTTAATAAATAGCGAAACTTACGATGAGTTAATGCTCTATTACAGTGAACGTCACATCTTCCAATTTTAACACACATGTACAATTGCATGTGATAGAGCCGAGTCACGAGAATAAAGTCGTATTTCAATTTTCGTTTTTATATACTTGTAAAAATAGTTTTATTTTTCCAAGGAAAAATATATTCGAAAAAATTATGTTTTCGATCTGTAATAACTCTTGATAGAGAAAAACAAACTTTTAAAAACATAATATGCTTAAGAAATATAATATGTTAATTTGATTCAAATCTCACAAAAAAAGTTTAATTATGTCAGCTTGTGTTATTTTCCAAAAAGTCTAAAATATTATAATTGGAGAGTGAGGCCAACTTTTTGAGCCAACTGAACCAAAAGATGCTTGAAAAAAGTTTTACAAAGAAAAATATTTTTCAAATGCCCTTCCAATGTCAAAATTCGCTGAATTGTGGTACAATTTTCTTGCTTACTAGTCTTGTAAATTTTATTAATATCCCTAATGCTACCAAATCTCAAAGGATGCTGTGGAAGGGACGTTAAATGGATATTTTAGTGACCAAGAATCGCTCTTCCAGCCCCTAAAATATGTTTCATTATTATTTAATAAATATCTTCATCAACAAAAATAAGCTTTTTTAAATTGCTTATAAATACTATTTTTATTAAAACACAAATCATGCTTTATTATATAATTGGATCTTACTCTTAATTAATTTCATTTCTCAAATATTTTTTCGCCCGTGCTATGAGTTGCCGATTCGCCCCTGTCTAAGATAATTTGTATAACTTTTTATTATTTATTTAAGGGCGTAGATTGTTTCAAGGGAAAATAGTATCAAATTATCTTTTTTAATTTCTTAACCTATTAAAGATATTGCTATTCTATAAAATCACAATATCTCTCAAAAATTTAGTTACATTTAATAGAATTTCGTATCGTAACAATAAGAGATTTGGCTAGGCTCTAAAGGCTTAGATAGTAAACGCTCCGAAATAACGGTCGACATTTGAACTTGGATTTGGAAAAGTTTTAGTGGATTTGAGGCATACAGTGGATTTGGAAAACGGAACGAATCGGCTTCAAAAGCCTTGGGGGAATGAAGTGAAAGGAGAGAGCATGCTAAGTGCACGCAGATCGAACTGCTCCAGAGGGATTCGAAAGCAATCTGAGGACCCTTTGTGTATCTAAACGATAAAACAAAGTGCTCCGAGATTATATCAACGCCTTTTTATTAGTGAAGTAAAATGTGCATAAAATATTTTGGGTTAACATTCCATAAAATATTATTATTATGTCGATAACTCTAAATACAATTTTATTGCGATAACTCACCAAAACATTTATTAGTTGTGTACGTACATTAATCAATTATTTATTATAGTTAACTTCGCTCGAACATGCCGCACTTGAGCCGTATCTAATCCGACTGAATTAATAATAAATTGGACCAAGTTAACTGACAATAGAGTTATCACATGTAAGGTTTATATTATTAATAACAATGAATATGTGTACATTCACATGGCTTAGTATGCTTTTTCATATAAAATGTAAAGTTACTATCTATAAACAATCTTAGATATAACAATAAGCATAAATCTCTCTTTTTCTGGTATTTAAATAATATTGTTCATTGTATTATTTGCTTGGCAAATTCACAAAAGCCAGTTCTGTTGCTGAGATGTGATGTACTCATACGTTGGTACAATACGGCACTAACGCTAACAACAATCCTTTGATCAGATGCAACAAGCTTAACTAACTAGGTGTACCATACGTTCAGATTTGGACAGGCTTGTCACAGTTTAATGTACGCTAGTTTGTTATTTAGTTTTACTTTGTGTGAAATTACCTGATGGTGTCACAAGCTACTTATGTATGAATTTTCACGTGTATACTGTTCGTAACTCATCTAAAAGATTTATGTAGGATAAGAGATCTTCCAGATTTTGAACAATGGTAACACCCGATTTGTCTATTGATAAAATCCCTTTTATTCGTGACGGGCAGAAATTATATTTTATCTTTCAAAAGCATTATATAGGAGTTGTTTCCAAGTAATTATGCTAAAATTTATTCAAGCTTTCTCATTGGACAAATAGCTCGTTTGAATAAGGCAATGTGACTGATATTTATTTGCAAGTAAAAAACAAAGAGGTATTGCTATCGCAGAATAGTCCTAGAAAAAATATGAATTTAATGTTACGTTATATATACTATATATCTCTTTTAATTCGACCTTTGAATCAAATATAATTATGATACTACATGAACATTAGAAAACAATAAAGAAACATATGAAAATGATTTTATTAACTTAGATACAATTATTAGTAATTGTTTGAAAATTACTAAAAAATACTTAAAAAATCAGTAAAGAAAAGTAGACTAAACGTTGAACACGCTAATATTTTTCGAAAAAAAAATATTTTTAAAATAATGATAAAAATATTTAAGCAAAGACTTATTATGAAATTAATATTTTATATTTCAGAAAGAATAACTTGTCTGTAAAGCAATGGTTAATTGGTAATTTTAACACATATTTTAACCACACAGTAGCAGATACTGTATGTTATAGAAAAAATATCTTTTCAATATTACTTAATTGATTTTCATTAAAAAAAACCTTTGCGATGAAAGTTTAATTTGCATACAATCAAAATGTAATTAAATTTGCATTAAAATACAATTCCAAGTTTATTTAAAATCAAACATCTTATAACTGAAAACAAATATTTTTATACATACTTCAATCTTTTGACACCTAAATTTACAATCAATTAAATAATTATTTAAATATAGGAATGTACATATTGCATTAATATGATATAATCTATAGCTAGCTATATATTCTATACATTATAAATTAAACATAAAAATATTCAACTCTTTTTGGATAAACAATAATCTATTTGTATTACTTCAAGAGTTGGGTTATTATGAAAAGCTTGATCATAAAGGAAGGCTAATGGTTAAAAACCAAAAGCGATTGTGGTGAAAAGATGATTATATAAAATACTCATGAATCGATTTTTGAATATATAAAGGGGAAAATAAGGGTAAGTTAATCAGAAGGGTTTTGTCAATAACCACACCCTTGTATAGAAAATGTGCTTTTAATTTTCAAGAGATCTTACTTTTGCTAATTTTAACCACATAAAAATAAAATTAGCATATTAAATTATCGTATTGAAAATTATGTAAACTTTGGAAAATTATGTAAGCTTTGATAAAAATCTCTAGAAGATGCATGAGAAATAAAAAAAATATGGAAAGCCGAATCAATTAGATTTTTTCTCAAGATTTTTTCTTATGGCGCTCTATAATATATAAAAATAGAAAGAATATGGCTATTGTTATCTTCTCTACTAAATTGTAATATCTGTCTCTTATTTCAAAAAATATTCTTAAACTACTCTACCTCTATTAAAATAATATTAAGGCTCTGGTATATATTATATTATGGTTTATCTAATAATTAAATTATGT